>NC_043765.1:707610-753415 GCF_902148845.1 Salarias fasciatus
TAGACGTCACTTCCTGTAAAGAGCATCACTTCCTGTAGACGTCACTTCCTGTAAAGAGAATAGGTGTGTTCACGATGGCAAAGCCAGAGGCAGACGGAGCTAGACGAAGCAGACGGCGCAGCCGTGGGGCGGAGTTATCAGTCTGCCTCCAAGTCGGACAACCCTATGTTCTCCATGTTGGTGTTTCTCATGACTCCACTGTGGGGGGTGTTTACAGGCCCGTCCTCCGGGCAATGCCCCCCCCCCCCCCCCCCCCCCCCCCCCCCCCCCCTCCGCCTGTGCCTCCTTGCCCCCCCTGGCTGTCAGAGGGGTAATTTTGTTTTTCTTATTAAAAACAAAAGAATTCATAATTTCTTTTGTGTGTCACATTGTGTTAATTCATATTCAGTTAACTGAAATGAATACAATTTTAAAAAAACAAAATAATTTTAAGTTACGTTTTGGCTTCTGTCATGTGAAGCGTGCCTGCTGCTGCAAGTGCAACCAGGCATCAAGGGGGGCAGACTGCCTCGCCCCCTCAGTCCAAAAAATTAATAAATAAAGTTTTCAGTCTATTTTGTGCTTAAAAAACAACAGCAAACTCCACTGGCTTGATCAAATCAATATGAAGTGTTGCGCTATTCAAAATTAAAAAAAAAAAAAAAAAAAAAAAAAGAGGAGACTCCAGCTCTACTAAAGATGAGGGCTGGTTATTTTATCATTTGTTTTATTACTATTAGTGCTTTTTACCAATGTGATTAATGATCATATGTTGTTGGACACAGTAGAACAGGCCTCTGATCTGTGGATTCTGTCTTTGTGTTGCTCCGTTACTTTTCCGCCGCCGCTGCCCCCCCCCCCGTTTGTAGCCGCCGCCGCCGCTGCCCCCCCTCCCCCCTCTACACTGGACTGGAGCCGGGACTGGGTGTTTATTTATGCAAATAAAGCGTGTTGTCATCAAACTGATGACGAGTGGGCTGGGGTCCAATCCCCTGCCTGTATGAAACAGAGAGGTGGGCCAGGTAGCCGCGGTGAGTTGCTCTCCAGCAGCTCACGCGGCTACCTCTGTGACCGATCTCGTTTGGGTCTCGCGAGTTTTCGATGCCCTACGTAGGTCCTACGTATCAGTGACGCCGGGCCACATCTGGGCGGGGCGGCTCAAAAGTCTTAAAGGTCTGCCTCTGGCTTTCTCATGTCGAACGCACCTAGTCACTTCCTGTAGACAACACTTCCTGTAAAGAGAATCACTTCCTGTAGACGTCACTTCCTGTAAAGAGAATCACTTCCTGTAGACATCATTTCCTGTCAGGAAGTGGAAGGTTCTTGTGAGCTCAGCTGCAGACGTTCTGAACTGGATAAAAACACTTTTATCAAAACTCTGTTTCATTTTGAATCTTTTTATTCCAAAGCTGAACATGAGGAGGCCACGCCCCCTGTCACCCGACACCGCCACGTCAATAATCAATAATCACACCGGGTTTATCGGCTCCGTCCTGCTGGTGGGCTGCTGGTTCGAATCTGAGGGAGGAGCACACACACACACACACACACACACACACACACACACACACACACACACACACACACACACTCATACATCATGTGATCACCAGGAGGCGCCGTGACATCATTTCAAAAGAATTCTGAAACAACAGAGTAACTCGGTGACGCCGACAGGAAGGAAAAGTACAATCGAACATCTGGACAGTTTCTGACCGCGACACACACACCTGTGTGTTCATGTGTCCTTCAGAGTTGTGTGTGATGTGGTGTCTTTTTATGTTGTTCTCTGTGGTACTTTGTGTTGTGTATCATCTTCCTTTGCTTTGAGGTGTGTTGTTGTGTGTTTTGTTGTGTCGTGTGTTGTGTGTGTGTGTGTGTGTGTGTGTGTGTCTGCGATGCCCGACTGAAAACACACCTGAAGCACATCAGCTGCTCTGAGGAGCGCCAGGGACTGTAATCTGACACCACAGCTGTAATCTGACACCACAGCTGTAATCTGACACCTCAACTGTAATCTGAAACCTCAACTGTAATCTGACACCTCAACTGTAATCTGAAACCTCAACTGTAATCTGACACCTCAACTGTAATCTGACACCTCAACTGTAATCTGAAACCTCAACTGTAATCTGACACCTCAACTGTAATCTGAAACCTCAACTGTAATCTGACACCTCAACTGTAATCTGAAACCTCAACTGTAATCTGACACCTCAACTGTAATCTGACACCTCAACTGTAATCTGAAACCTCAACTGTAATCTGACACCTCAGCTGTAATCCTAAACCTCAGCTGTAATCTGCAACCGGATGATCCACCTGCTGAGCTCAGAGGAAACGAGTCAGTCTGAGATGATTTCCTGAAGACAGCATTATGTTGAAAATAAGGCTTTTATTTTGATACTCACACTGAGCAACAGGTTCACTCAGCGACCTGCACCGTGTGGCTCAGATGAACGACTGACGCTCTAAAATCTGGTGGTAGAGGAAGATGCTCTAAAGTCTGGTGTCAGTCAGAACCTCCGTACAGTCGCACACTTCAGGTGTGTTGTGAAGCATTTGTGGGTCACAGTAAAAGTCTGTACAACAACAGCTGCTACATTACTGTGTGTGTGTGTGTGTGTGTGTGTGTGTGTGTGTGTGTGTGTGTGTGCAGGCTTCCTGCTATACTAACACCTGCTGCAGGATTTACATGATGAAACCTCTGATCTCCATCAGACTGTCTGTCAGCGCTTCACTGGCGATTGGCCGATATCAGAGGAGGCGGGGCCAGATGTGGGCGTGGCCGATGGGAGCGTCCAGCTCCCGGTCCGTCCGGCGCCCCCTGCAGCAGACCGATGGCAGCGTCAGACGCAGTTCTGAGGGTTTGGCTCTTTGACCTTTGACCCTCTGATGGTGTCCGCTCAGTCGCGACCCCCCAGTGAGTCCGTGGGCGGGTGCGTGGGGTGCGTGGGGGTCCTGGCGGGCGGCTGCGGCCTGGGCGGCGGCGGCGGCCTCCTGCTGCGCCGCGGGCTGGCCGTGCCGCCGTCGCTGTCGGCCCTGTCGGCGGGGATGGGCGGCGGCGGCGGCGGGAGGCGGGGCAGCGACATGGAGCCGCGGTGCAGGTGCAGGTGGTGCAGGCCGTGGCGGTGGAGGTGGTGGTGAACCGCCGGAGGGAGGCGGGTGCAGGAGGAGGCGGAGGAGGAGGAGGAGGGCGGCGGCGGGGGCGGCGGCGGCGGCGTGAGGCTCCGGATCCTCCGGCACTCCTGGCAGATGCGCACGTGGCTGCAGCTCTGCAGGAAGCCGCGCGGCGGCGCCGGCGCCAGCAGGACGGGGACCGGCGGGGGCGGGGGCGGGGCCAGGGGCACGGCGCAGCCCAGGGGGCCGTCCAGGAGCCTCTGCGGCCCCGGGCCCAGGTCTGGACGCGGCCCCGCCCCCGCTCCGCCCGCCACCGGACCGCCGCCGCCGGACGGTCTGCCGTTACTGAGGCGCATCTCGCGCACCAGGCGGAGGGGGCGGGGCCCGGCCAGCGCCAGGCGGGGCGGGTGGCGCAGGACTCCGCCCCCCATGGCGCCCAGCGGCCGGCGGCGCCGAGAGCGAGACGTCTTCTTACAGGAGACGGCGTTCCGGAACTCCGTCAGCATCTCCTGACAGACGGAAACCTGGAAGACAGAACCGTCCGTCACCGTCACCGACAGTGGACCATCAGACCGCTCACCGACAGTGGACCATCAGACCGCTCACCGACAGTGGACCATCACACCGCTCACTGACAGTGGACCATCACACCGCTCACTGACAGTGGACCATCACACCGCTCACTGACAGTGGACCATCACACCGCTCACTGACAGTGGACCATCACACCGCTCACTGACAGTGGACCATCACACCGCTCACTGACAGTGGACCATCACACCGCTCACCGACAGTGGACCATCACACCGCTCACCGACAGTGGACCATCACACCGCTCACCGACAGTGGACCATCACACCGCTCACCGACAGTGGACCATCACACCGCTCACCGACAGTGGACCATCAGACCGCTCACCGACAGTGGACCATCACACCGCTCACCGACAGTGGACCATCACACCGCTCACTGACAGTGGACCATCACACCGCTCACTGACAGTGGACCATCAGACCGCTCACCGACAGTGGACCATCACACCGCTCACCGACAGTGGACCATCACACCGCTCACTGACAGTGGACCATCACACCGCTCACTGACAGTGGACCATCACACCGCTCACCGACAGTGGACCATCACACCGCTCACCGACAGTGGACCATCACACCGCTCACCGACAGTGGACCATCACACCGCTCACCGACAGTGGACCATCACACCGCTCACCGACAGTGGACCATCAGACCGCTCACCGACAGTGGACCATCACACCGCTCACCGACAGTGGACCATCAGACCGCTCACCGACAGTGGACCATCAGACCGCTCACCGACAGTGGACCATCACACCGCTCACCGACAGTGGACCATCAGACCGCTCACCGACAGTGGATCATCAGACCGCTCACCGACAGTGGACCATCAGACCGCTCACTGACAGTGGACCATCAGACCGCTCACCGACAGTGGACCATCAGACCGCTCACCGACAGTGGACCATCAGACCGCTCACCGACAGTGGACCATCAGACCGCTCACCGACAGTGGACCATCACACCGCTCACCGACAGTGGACCATCAGACCGCTCACTGACAGTGGACCATCACACCGCTCACTGACAGTGGACCATCAGACCGCTCACCGACAGTGGACCATCACACCGCTCACCGACAGTGGACCATCACACCGCTCACTGACAGTGGACCATCACACCGCTCACTGACAGTGGACCATCAGACTGCTGCTTTTTTAGTAGTTGTGGTGATTAGTCTTGGTTATTATTTATTACTTGTTCTTGTGTTCCCGGTGTGCTTTTCAAAATAAAAGCCCTGGTGACTGAGAGAAGCTGTCCGTTGCTGCTCGACGCTACATTTTCACAAAGTGGAACCAGTTTGCTGCTAAAAACAATGTTTCGAAGGTAAAACACACAGAACTGTGTGTGTGTGTGTGTGTGTGTGTGTGTGTGTGTGTGTGTGTGTGTGTGTGTGTGTGTGTGTGTGTGTGTGTGTGTGGTGGACTGCAGGTGGCAGCAATGTGCCAGGTAGTGAAGAACAAGACTGATGTGAGGAGTTGAGAGAGGAAGAAGAGGAAGAGGAGGAAGAGGAGGAGGAGGAAGAGGAGGAGGAGGAAGAGGAGGAGGAGGGTGAGGAAGAGGAGGAGGAGGAAGAGGAGGAGGAGGGTGAGGAAGAGGAGGAGGAGGAAGAGGAGGAGGAGGAAGAGGAGGAGGAGGGTGAGGAAGAGGAGGAGGAGGAAGATGTCCACCTCATCCGTCTCGGCCGTCCTCCTCGTGGACCAAACGAACTCCATGATGGCCACGAAGACGGCGATGATCAGTCCACAGATCAGAACCACAAAGATCCCGCCGATGTTCTCCATCCCCAGACCTGCAGGGGGAGGCACCGAGTCACCATGGCAACCAGCGTCAGCAGCCGATTGGCCGGCTGTCAGGCCAATCAGAAAGCATTTCTACACTGAACTCTGTCCGGTTCTTTAAAGAACGTCTTCATTTCTTCACAAGGCTCCAGAGGAACCACAAGGAACGTATCAGGAACCGCATCACGTCCTCCTGTTTCCACGGAGACGGAGGCGGAGCGTCCCATTGGCTCTGACCTGTGGCGCGGTGGTCCTCCTCCCGGGGACACTGTCCCCCCTCCCACCAGCGGCGCTTCAGGATCTCCAGCCGGTTGTTCTCCTGCAGCTGAAGGATCCCCAGAGTGATCTCGTCCCTGAACGGAGAACCTGGAGAACCAGACCGGAACCGTGAAGACACGGCCACAGCTGGACGACGGACAGCGTCCTCCTCAGGACAGACTCAGCAGCAGCGACGTTTGGTCCAGTCAGGACTGATCGACTAAGACAGCTGACAGCGCAAAGATGGTCCTGTCCCCGTCCCTGTCCCCGGTCCTGTCCCTGTCCCCGTCCCTGTCCCTGGTCCTGTCCCTGGTCCTGTCCCTGGTCCTGTCCCTGTCCCTGGTCCTGTCCCTGTCCCCGCCCCTGTCCCTGGTCCTGTCCCTGGTCCTGTCCCTGGTCCTGTCCCTGTCCCCGTCCCTGTCTCTGTCCCTGGTCCTGTCCCTGGTCCTGTCCCTGTCCCTGTCCCTGTCCCTGTCCCTGGTCCTGTCCCTGTCCCCGTCCCTGGTCCTGTCCCTGTCCCCGTCCCTGTCCCTGGTCCTGTCCCTGTCCCTGGTCCTGTCCCTGTCCCCGTCCCTGTCCCTGGTCCTGTCCCCGGTCCTGTCCCTGTCCCCGTCCCTGTCTCTGTCCCTGGTCCTGTCCCTGTCCCCGTCCCTGTCCCTGGTCCTGTCCCTGTCCCTGTCCCTGGTCCTGTCCCTGTCCCCGTCCCTGTCCCTGGTCCTGTCCCTGTCCCTGGTCCTGTCCCTGTCCCCGTCCCTGTCCCTGGTCCTGTCCCCGGTCCTGTCCCTGTCCCCGTCCCTGTCTCTGTCCCTGGTCCTGTCCCTGTCCCCGTCCCTGTCCCTGGTCCTGTCCCTGTCCCTGGTCCTGTCCCTGTCCCTGGTCCTGTCCCCGGTCCTGTCCCTGTCCCCGTCCCTGTCTCTGTCCCTGGTCCTGTCCCTGGTCCTGTCCCTGGTCCTGCTCCTGTCCTTGGTCCTGCTCCTGGTTCTGTCCCTGGTCCTGCTCCTGGTCCTGTCCCTGTCCTTGTCTCCGGTCCTATCCCTGTACCTGCCTGTGGTCCTGTCCCTGTCCCTGTCTCTGTCCCTGGTCCTGTCCCCGGTCCTGTCCCTGTCCCTGGTCCTGTCTTCGGTCCTGTCCCTGGTCCTAGTACTGGTCCTGTCCCCGTCCCCGTCCCCGGTGGGGACTCACCGAGCGGCAGGCCGACGCCGTAGCCCTTGGTGTCCAGCAGGCCCCCGATCTGGGTCAGGTTGCAGTCCAGGCCCCGGTAGTACTCGTTCATGGTGGACTCCACCAGGAAGGCGTAGCGGGACCGCAGCACCCGGGCGATGCCCTCCTCGCTGCTCTTCACGAAGACGCTGGGCTGCTTGGAGTTCATGTAGTTCCACATGCGCTGGTACGTCTGGTACCGCGAGTTCTGGGGACCAGGGGGGAATGGAGGAGCTAACGCTAACGCTAACGCCAACGCTAACGCCAACGCTAACGCCAACGCCAACGCTAACGCCAACGCTAACGCCAACGCCAACGCTAACGTCAACGCCCTCACCATGAAGAAGGTCATGGTGGAGCCGCCGTGGATCGTCCCGTACTGGATGTTGGTCTGGTCCGCCAGGTCGTCCGGGGACTCGATGGGAACCTCCATCCGCTGCACCGTCAGGAACGCCGCCAGGTTCGCCGTGTAGGACGACACGATGATGAGCGTGAAGGCCCACCTGCAGGGGACACGAGGACAGGAGGACGGGCGGAGGGATGGAGGGATGGAGGGATGGAGGAGGAGAGGACGGGTGGAGGGATGGAGGGATGGAGGGATGGAGGAGGAGAGGACGGGCGGAGGGATGGAGGGATGGAGGAGGAGAGGACGGGTGGAGGGATGGAGGGATGGAGGAGGAGAGGACGGGCGGAGGGATGGAGGGATGGAGGGATGGAGGAGGAGAGGACGGGTGGAGGGATGGAGGAGGAGAGGACGGGTGGAGGGATGGAGGAGGAGAGGAGGAGAGGACGGGTGGAGGGATGGAGGGATGGAGGGATGGATGAGGAGAGGACGGGTGGAGGGATGGAGGGATGGAGGAGGAGAGGACGGGTGGAGGGATGGAGGGATGGAGGAGGAGAGGACGGGCGGAGGGATGGAGGGATGGAGGAGGAGAGGACGGGCGGAGGGATGGAGGGATGGAGGAGGAGAGGATGGGCGGAGGGATGGAGGGATGGAGGAGGAGAGGACGGGTGGAGGGATGGAGGGATGGAGGAGGAGAGGACGGGCGGAGGGATGGAGGGATGGAGGAGGAGAGGATGGGCGGAGGGATGGAGGGATGGAGGAGGAGAGGACGGGCGGAGGGATGGAGGGATGGAGGAGGAGAGGACGGGTGGAGGGATGGAGGGATGGAGGAGGAGAGGACGGGCGGAGGGATGGAGGGATGAGGAGGAGAGGACGGGCGGAGGGATGGAGGGATGGAGGAGGAGAGGATGGGCGGAGGGATGGAGGGATGGAGGAGGAGAGGACGGGTGGAGGGATGGAGGGATGGAGGAGGAGAGGACGGGCGGAGGGATGGAGGGATGGAGGAGGAGAGGATGGGCGGAGGGATGGAGGGATGGAGGAGGAGAGGACGGGCGGAGGGATGGAGGGATGGAGGAGGAGAGGATGGGCGGAGGGATGAAGAAGAGAGGAAAATCAGCTGTTTCATTTTAAAGTCATTCAAAGACGGACTGAAGTCTCTCGGTCAGGTTAGCTGGGTCTACTGTTAGCTTTAGCATTAGCTAAAGCTGTCCTCTATGTGTCTGGAACACTTGCTAGCTTTAGCGTTAGCTAAACGAGGAGCCACAGAGCAGCTGGAACAGATGACTGATCCAGAACGGGAATCGCCATGGCGACTGAACGCAGAGTCCTCGGAACGTGCTAAAAGCAGCCTTGAGACATGTTCTGCTGACAAGAACCATCAGACAGCAGCGTCTCCAAGGAGACGGCAGAACCACACTGTCCAACAGGACGGGTCTAGGCCCCGCCCACAAGAACACGGAACAAAAGGAACGCTACAGGAACAGGGTCTTTCTGAGGAGGGACACCCCAGAGTCCGGGGTCCTCAGGACAGTCCCGTCCGGAGGGTTCCTCCCCAGGGGACGGTCCTCGGGGGGATAGCATCACGGCACTGTCTTTATGTCCTACATTGACTGACCTAACGTTAGCATTAGCATTAGCATTGTCCAGAGCTGCTGCTTGTCCTGTTACTATGTCACTGACCTCCTGAGCTCTGATCTCTGATAGCTTCGGCTAGAGCTAATGCTGACGCTAGCTGCTAAATGAAAGCCTAGCATTAGCATTACCATAGCATTAGCATGATCGCACTTTAATAGCTGTTAGCGGCTTCGAGAGCTGAGTTCAATGTGTTCCACAGCACCACTTCTGAGAGTCCTGCCTCATCCACCCTGGAACCAACCGTCTCCACCTCCCACCTCCACCCAGCTGACCCCACCTCCACCCCGCCATCCACCCCACCTCCACCCAGCTGACCCCACCTCCACCCCTCCATCCACCCCACCTCCACCCAGCTGACCCCACCTCCACCCAACTGACCCCACCTCCACCCAGCTGACTCCACCTCCATCCCACCCCCACCCAGCTGACTCCACCCCACCTCCACCCCTCCATCCACCCCACCTCCACCCAGCTGACCCCACCTCCACCCCTCCATCCACCCCACCTCCCCCTGAGCGGCCTCAGTCGGGCGTGGGGGGGAGGAGGTACCCACCAGACTCCGCTGACGCAGCGGGTGGAGAGCGCCCGGGGCATGACCTCTGACCCCTGCTGCATGAAGCCTCCGACCGGGAACCACAGACTGTTCCCCAGAGTGTACTGGTTCTCCACCACGTCACGGCGCCCCCGCAGGCACGGGTGGGGGTTGTACCACTCATAGGGGCTGAGCCTGGGGGGGTGGAGGAGGAGGGGGGGTGGAGGAGGAAGAGGAGGAGGGGGGGCAGGAGGGGGGAGGAGGAAGAGGAGGAGGGGGGGTGGAGGAGGAGGAGGAGGGGGGGGAGGAGGGGGGAGGAGGAAGAGGAGGAGGGGGGTGGAGGAGGAGGAGGAGGGGGGGTGGAGGAGGAGGGGGGTGGAGGAGAGTGGAGGAGGGGGGGTGGAGGAGGAAGAGGAGGAGGGTGGAGGAGGGGGGGTGGAGGAGGAAGAGGAGGAGGGTGGAGGAGGGGGGGTGGAGGAGGAGGGGGGTTGAGGAGGGTGGAGGAGGGGGGGTGGAGGAGGAAGAGGAGGAGGGTGGAGGGGGGCAGATTAGAAAGAATCCAGTTTAAAATCTCCAGACATGAATTTAAATGAAGTGAGGGCGTTAAGCACTTCAGTTTTCTACTGGTCGACTCGTCCGTCAATAAAGTCGAGGTGGAGAGGACAGACAGGTGGAGAGGACAGGTGGAGGACAGGTGGAGGACAGGTGGAGAGGACAGGTGGAGGACAGGTGGAGGACAGGTGGAGAGGACAGACAGGTGGAGAGGACAGGTGGAGGACAGGTGGAGGACAGGTGGAGAGGACAGGTGAAGGACAGGTTCGAGAGGACAGGTGGTGACGTCCTCACACTGACAGGAGGAGCAACTGGGACACAGCTGTCCAGCAGCCAGCAGCTTGGATCACCGCTCGCCGCCGGGTCCCTGACGGCCCGGGCGCCGCCCGAACAGACCCGGAGGCTCAATAAGCTCTAATGACAACATTCAGGGTCATTCCAGGTCGAATCAACCACGAGCCAAAAAAGTTCCAGCAGCACCAGCTTTGGTCTCCACCCTGTCCAGACGGTGTGCCGCTGGGCCCCGCAGGACGAGGAAGCAGGATCTCTGGTCCGGGCGTCACGCTGCTTCCACAGCCGGCTGAGCGGAGGCAGGTTCAGGCTGTGGCTGACGGCCGTCCTTCTGCCAGGTTCTGCACATTGACATAATTCTGGAAATATAACAGCTAAAGGCATGAAATACAGGGTCATCTCACTTTTCACTGCTGATTACCAAACAATCAGACTTTTAGCCCTCGCCTGAGGGGGACACTTTTTTGGAGGGTTGATTTCTTGAAAAAAACTGAGAATCTTAGGCCCCGTCCACACGAAGCCAAAACGCTCAGAGTTCCAAAATCGTTTTCCCGTAAAGACGGAGTTGATTCAATGTTTATGGCCGTCCACATGACTGTTGTCAAAACGGCTGAAACGTTGCAGTAACAGGCCAGGCCGCCAGGTGGCGCCAGAAATACATGGCAATAGCAGCTCCTCCTGGCAGCCCTGGTCTTCTCCGTGGTGATCCCAACCATAGATATCATATAAAAACTAGATGCCTTAAGTCAGCAACGTCGTGCACTGGCGGCCATCTTAGGACAGTGGACCACTCTGGGCGCTCTGTGTAATCTAAGGGAAGGTGAGTGATTTACACTAATTAAAATACTCAACTCACTGAATTCTTCATGGATTTACAGACAGTTTGATTCATTACTAACGTTACGTTGCTATGATGCAGACTAAATTTTAATATCACAACTTTTCTTTTTGCATGCAGTTAAATGCCTACATGTCTGACGTTTATAACAAACCAAGTTGTTTGAAAATCGATTGAAAATTGAGCAATCTATAGCTATTTCAAAGTTGACGCTCCATTGACATTAATGTGATGAGTGAGTGAGCGGCCCTGTACCAAGATGGCCGCCATGTGACGACGTTAGTCCCCATTGGGTTACAGCGCGCATGAGCCATCTAGTGTTTCTATATATATCTATGATCCCAACGACGTATAGAATTACTAGACCGCTCACTGACCCGAGAGATGGAAAATCGCAGCTGATTCTATACATCATTGGTCGATCCAGCATCACATGACGCTTCCTGCTGACGCTTCATGACAGAATTAAAGGGACTGATGTGAACTGCTCTTTCTGCGGCTCTTTGGACACGTGACGACTCCAGGATCTTCTGGAGGGATTTCTGCGCTTTGTAATTAATAATGTGGACAAGGACTTTACTTTGAGGTTGGAAAATGTGTTTTTTGTTTCTTCGGAAAACAGGAAAAGAAGGACGGATTTTTTATCATCAATTTACTAATCCAAAAATCTAAATTCTTCATTCGTAAATGCAAATTCAGCAGGCAGAAGCCTCATTGACCCGCTTCAGAAATGTTGTACTCTCTTATATGAAAATGTTAAAAGACTCTGAAAACAAAAAGGCTGTAAAAACTCTCAGTATCTGTGAGAAATTTAAAGTGTTTGAAAGAAGCTGATGGATTATTGTTCCCCTGGCATCATGGTTGCCATGTACGTGTACATTTACAATAAAAAAAAAAAAAAAAAAAAGACATGAAGCTTGGCGTTCTCCAGGCTGATCTGTTGCTCCGGCGGAGCTGGAGGAGGGCAGAGCTCTGCTGTCCAGACTGGCGTCTCCAGCAGGACGTCTGCTCAGCGCAGCGCATTGTTCCTGTTCTTTACACAGTTCTGCACGTTTGTTATGACGTAGCGCGACGACGCAGCCAATCAGGAAACGCTCCAGAACAGGAGGAACTACGGAGACGTGGATTCAACAGTGTTCCTGTTCACCCTGGAACCCGGTTTCAGCTCCACGGAGTGCTGGATTGGTGTGGATGACAGGGTGAATGGATCAAATATTTTTGAGTTTTGGCCTGGATTCGTCTTCGTGTGGATGGGGCCAGAATTTCGCCCATGTCTTTATAGCTCTCTGGATGCCATTTACATCAATAAATTATGACTCATAGTATTAAATCGTTGAGTGTGATTCTGGACGGACATTTTAGAAGCACCGTTGAAGAACTCAGCTCCTCAGTTTGTCTGCAGGACCGACTTTAATTAGGGACGAATCTGAAATTTAATGAAATAAATCACATTTTTCACCATGTGTGACAAACAGCACCACTCTGACACCTTTGCAGTGAATCTTCATATTCCAGTAATAAACATTTTTAAATATTGAATCGGTGTTCTGTCTCCTTCACACAGAAAATCTATGTCAAAGAGGGGCCTGAAGGGCCTTTGAGCAGCATTTTTGCCATATAACATATTTTTTTGAAGTATCAAATGTGTCTTATTGCACCTCAGGCATATCAGCAGATGTTATTAAACCACACTTATTACACGTTCAGGAATTTCACTCCCCGTAAAATGTTTCACACTCAGACAAAAGCTAAAAACATGATTATTTTTGCAACTAGCAGTGAAAAATGAAATGTTCCTGTGAATTTCATGCTTCTAGCTTGCACAGTTCAAGAATTACGGACCTCTGCAGTGCGGAGCTGAATGCCGGCTGTCAGATTTAGGCTGAGACCTGCCGCCTTGTGAAAGCAAAACGTGAACACAGATGACCCAAAACCTGTTTGCTGCCTTCTTTTGGGACCTAATGGCACACTGAAAGTGAAAATAATGCAGATCAGTCATGGTGCTGCTGGAGCCACTTGTTGACCCTCTTGACAGTGTTTGAGCTTCAGTTGTGGCTGCTCGGCTTGGTGGCGAGCGTGCACTCCAAAGTGACGCGAACAAGACACAAGCATCAACAGTCCGGCTGACATTCGAATCCCAACAGAACAAAGGCGAACACCTCCACTTTCTTTTAAATTTAACGTCACAACATAAAGTGCGAAAAGCTGAAGCGGCCGCAGCCGAGACGGCGCCGTGCGTGTCCGCATCACATTCGGAAAAAAAGCTCGTTGTCTTAATGAGAAAAAGAACCAAACAATCAAAGCCAACGCTGTCGGAATTAGAATTCAACACCGGTTTTGCTGCTTGGATCACAGAACATCACTGACTTCGACAACAGTTCTCAACGTCAAACAAATTTAACAAATTAAAAACCAGAACCACAAATAGGCACCAATCAGAAACCAACTTCAACTTGCAAAAAAAAAAAAAGAGAAAAAAGAACTCTAAAGATAAAGGGTAAAACAATAGTCCTCATTGCTGGAACATTCTCAGATCACATCCTCCGGTCGTCTTCCTCGCGCTCCTGGACTCTGGCTTCATGTTTCCATGGAGACAGACGAGAGCATCACACGCTGTCGGCCAATCAGATGAGAGAGAGAAGAGCCTGCGACTCGTCCACTACGACAAATTCACATCAGAGTCCACATTTCTGTTAGTGCCCTATTCCGAAGAGGACTGGTTCTGGTTCTGGTTTTGATTCAGGTTCTGGTTCTGGTTCTGTTTGTGGTTCTGGTTCAAGTCCCAGGCTGATGAAGCGGGCCTGAGGGATCAGCTGAGGCAGCGTCAGAGCCGTGCGTTGACGCCACAGCTGGGCAGCGCACCGCGAGCCCCCCCGCTCCGACACAGAACCAGAACCAGTGAGAACCAGGGAACCCGGAACCAGCGAGAAGACCTGAGGAAAGCAGCTGAAGACCAGAAAACCAGACCACATTCAGACCACATCACCAGATCCAGATCTGATCACCAGATCCAGACCAGCTAACAACCAGATCCAGATCACATAACCAGGCTAGATCCAGATCAGAAAACCAGACCAGATCCAGATCAGATCTCCAGATCCAGACCTGCTCACAACCCGATCTAAACCAGAAAACCAGACCAGATCCAAACCACATTACCAGATCCAGATCTGATCGCTGGCGGAGGAGGAAACCGGACAGACCCGGCAGAACCAGACCTGCTGTGAGGGTCTGCTGGGACCGTCTGGAGGAACCCTCTGTCAGCAGGGTTTTCAACTCTCACCTCCAGGAGAGCTTCTCTCAGGTCCCGAGGAGGCTGGGGACATGGAGTCCCAGTGGACCATGTCCTCCATGTCCTCCACTGTGGAAGCAGCTGCTCGGAGCTGTGGTCTCCTGGTCTCCAGGTCTCTGGTTCCTGTCGTGGTGGAACCCAGAACCCGGTGGTGGAGACAGGAAGTCAGGGCTGCCGTCCAGCTGAAGAAGGAGTCCTATCGAGCCCTGCTGGCTCATGGGATTCCAGAAGCAGCTGACGGGTACCGGCAGGACCAGAGAACTGCAGCCCGAGTGGCTCTGGAGGCAAAAACTGGGGTCTGGAGGAGTTCAGGAGGCCATGGAGGAGGACTATCGGTCGGCCTCGAGGAAATTCTGGCAAACTGTCCGGTGCCTCAGGAGGGGAAAGCAGGTCTCCGCCAACACTGTTTACAGTGGAGGAGGAGCTGCTGACCTCAACTGGGGACATTGTTGGACGGTGGAAGGAAGACTTCGAGGACCTCCTCAATCCCGTCGCCACGTCTTCCGTGGAGGAAGCAGAGTCTGAGGTCCCAGAGGTGGACTGAGGTCTGAAGTCTCAGAGGTGGACTGAGGTTTCAGAGGTGGACTCGTCCATCACCCAAGCTGAAGTCACCGAGATGGTCGGTAAGCTCCTCGGTCTCAAGGCACCAGGGGTGGACGAGATTCACCCTGAGTACCTCAAGTCTCTGGATGTGCAGGGACTGTCTTGGCTGACACGTCTCTGCAACATGGTGTGGCGGTCGGGGACGGTGCCTCTGGATTGGCAGACCGGGGTGGTGGTCCCCCTGTTTGAAAGGGGGACCGGAGGGTGTGCTCCAACTATAAGGGGATTACACTCCTCAGCCTCCCTGGGAAAGTCTACTCCAGGGTACTGGAGAGGAGGATCCGACCGATAGTCGAAACTCAGATTCAGGAGGAACAATGTGGTTTTGATCCTGGTCCTGGAACCCTGGACCAGCTCTATACCCTCCATAGGGGCTCGAGGGTTCGTGGGAGTTTGCCCAACCAGTCCACATGTGTTTTGTGGACTTGGAGAAGGCGTTAGACTGTGTCCCTCGTGGTGTCTTGTTGGGGGGCTCTGGGAGAACGGAGTCCAGGGCCCCTTGTTCAGGGCCGTCTGGTCTCTGTAGGACCGGAGGAGGAGTCTGGTCCACATTGCCGGCAGTAAGTCGGACCTGTTCCCGGTTCATGTTGGACTCCGGCAGGGCTGAACTTTGTCACCGGTACTGTTCAGAATCTTTATGGACAGAATTTCTAGGTGCAGCCAGGGGCCGGAGGGGGTCTGGTTCAGGGACCAGGGGCCGGAGGGGGTCTGGTTCAGGGACCAGGGGCCGGAGGGGATCCGGTTCAGGGACCAGGGGCCGGAGGGGGTCCGGTTCAGGGACCAGGGGCTGGAGGGGGTCCAGTTTGGGGACCACAGGATTTCATCTCTGCTTTTGCAGATGATGTTGTCCTGTTGACTTCATGGAACCTGGACCATCATGCACTGCGGCGGTCCACAGCCGAGTGTGAAGCGACAGGGATGAGGATCAGCACCTCCAAATCCGAGGCCATGGTCCTCGACCGGAACAAGGTGGCTTGCCCCCTCCAGGTCAGTGGAGAGACTCTGGCCCAGGTGGAGGAGTTTCAGTATTTTGGGGTCTTGTTCACAGCGGGGGGCGGATGGAGGTGAGACTGACAGGCGGATCGGTGCAGCGGCTGCAGTGATCAGTCGTTGTATCGGTCTGTTGTGGTGAAGAAGGAGCCGAAAGGCGAAGCTCTCGATTTACCGGTCAGTCTACGTTCCCACCCTCAGCTCTGGTCCTGCGTCTGGGTCAGGACCGAAAGGACAAGATCCCGGATACAAGCGGCTGAAATGAGCTTCCTCCGTAGGGGGGCTGGACTCCCTGAGAGACAGGGGGAGGAGCTCAGCCACCAGGGAGGAGCTCGGAGTAGAGCCGCTACTCCTCTACATCCAGAGGAGCAGCTGAGGAGGCTCGTCCTCCTGGACGCCTCCCTGGGGAGGAGTTCCGGGCATGTCCCACTGGGAGGAGACCCCCGGGAAGACCAGGCCGCTGGCCTGGAACGCCTTGGGATCCTCCCAGAAGAGCTGGAGGAAGAGTTTGTTTGTTTGTCTTATTAAGATCCCCATTAGCTCCTGTTGAAACAGTTGCTTTTCTTCCTGGGGTCTAAACTTCATCAGAAATATTTCTGCACCAACTCTTAGCATCACGTCAACAACAGGATGGACAGACAACGTTCATACCGACGACACAATAACACGACTTTCAACAAAGACGACATTAACAAAAACAAAACAAAAAAAAAAACAATATCAAAACAGACGAAACAGCTCACCATTATACAATATTAAATAACCAGTTCCATATGTTATTCCTGAGTGAATAAAAATAGTCTAATTTGTTTACAAAAATGAGTTGTGTGCATCTGTGAAATCAGAAACTGTGGAGACGGTTCCAGGCCGCCGCTGCTCTACAGTGCACCGATATGTGACTGGATCGACAGACAGGAAACAGAAAACGTTCCTCAGCTGTTTGATGGTAGAATGCTGATGCACATCACCGAAGAAGGTCAGCTTATTGTAGAGTATTGCTGGTGTTCTTGTAATTATAATATTTCTAATAAATTTCGTGAGAGAATAATTTATTCTACTTTCTACTCTCAGCCCCGCCAGCTGGTTATGCGTGTCTTCAATGCTTGTCCTAAAAGAACAGTTCAGGACAAGCCGAGCTGCTTTATTTTGTGCAACTTGAAGTTCATTGATATTAGTTTCTGTAGTGGCTGATCAAATAACGGAACAATAATCTAAATGACACAAAAGAGGTAAAATCAGTGAAGCGCTTTCCTCAGATCAAGCTCAGGGAAACCAGCCACTGCCTCCACCTGAAACACCTGAAATACTAGATAGTTTCTCACCAGTAAATGGGGCTGAGATTACCTCGATTGTAATGTCTTCTAAAACCTCGACCTGTCTCCTAGATCCAATTCCAACTAAGCTTTTCAAAGATATTCTTCCAGTTATTTTAAATACGATCATAACTATAATAAATACGTCTATGATCAGGTCAGCTAGGGATTCTAAACTAAATTAAACTAAACTAAACTAAACTATCTAAACTATACTAACTAAATACTAGTTTAAATACTAAACTATCCACAAAGCTGCCCTAGGAGCTAGAATGCTGTGGGAAGTACGGTGCACTGAGCCCTGTCCTCTAATGTCTGAATGTTATTCCCTTTAGTCCGTTCATTGCTTTTCCCCTGCTGTCCCCCCCTTCGAGGGGGAGTCTTCTCCAGTTTCAGTTGCTGACTCCACTATTACGAGGGCCTACGAACAAGCTCCGTCCGGACCGGGAGGACACTCCTGTCGGTCCTGCCCGCGGACTGGCCTCGGTTCTACTTCTGGGATCCGTGGTTCTTGTGCTGGACCGTCCAACGGACTGTCCTCAACATAGTCCTAGGCTTTACTTCTTATTGTCTCATGCTAGCTGTTGCCAAAGCTGTCCGTCCCTGGGAGAGGGATCCCTCCATACTGTGGTTCTCCCCAAGATTTCTTCTTCTCCCACTGGGTTTTTGGAGTTTTTTCTTGCCGGATGTGAGGGTCTAAGGCGGTGGTTGCTTCGTTTTGTCTCGTTACTGTAAATTTGACATATTAACATTATGCTTATTCACTGTTTTTATTTTTACCGACCAATGTAACATCTTGAAGCCCTCTGAGGCAGCTGTTGTTGTGATACTGGGCTATACAAAAATACATTGATTGAAATTGATTGATTGACGTCTCTAGAAATTGGCTATGTGCCACAGTCATTTAAATTCGCAGTAATCAAACCACTGCTGAAAAAACCTAATCTCGATCCTGATATTCTAGCTAACTACAGACCGATATCAAATCTGCCTTTTATTTCAAAAGTCCTGGAAAAAGTTGTGGTTAAACAGCTTTGCCGCCACCTACAGGACAATAGTTTATTTGAGAAATTTCAGTCAGGATATAGAGCTTATCACAGCACTGAGACTGCGTTAGTTAAAGTCACTAATGACTTGCTATTGGCGGCTGACGCAGGTCTAGTCTCAGTCCTGGTTCTCCTAGACCTCAGTGCAGCTTTTGATACAATCGACCACAATATTCTCCTGCAGAGGTTAGAATGTGAGGTTGGCATCAGAGGAAAAGCCCTCTGCTGGTTCAAATCCTATTTATCTAATAGGTACCAATTTGTTCACGTTAACCAACAGTCCTCACCGTGCTCCCAGGTCAGTTATGGGGTTCCTCAAGGGTCCGTGCTCGGGCCAATTTTATTTCTGTTATATATGCTTCCTTTAGGGAACATAATTAGAAGTCACGATATCAATTTTCATTGTTATGCAGATGACACACAATTTTATTTATCTATGAAACCTGATCAAACTAATCAAATAGACTCAGTGACTGTATCAGAGAAATTAAAACCTGGATGACTACGAGCTATCTCCGTCTGAATCCTGGCAAAACAGAGGTCATTATACTAGGCCCCCATAAACTGAGAGAGTGTCTATCTGAACAGATTATCACCTTAGATAACATCAGTGTATCCTCCTCCTCTACTGTCAGGAACCTCGGGGTCTTATTTGATCAGGATATCTCCTTTAAAGCACACATCAACCTGGCTTGTAAAACAGCATATTTCCACTTGCACAACATAGCTAAAATAAGAAACATTCTACCTAGAAGCAATGCAGAAAAACTCATCCATGCATTTGTTTCTACTAGACTGGACTACTGCAACTCCCTTCTCGCAGCCTGCCCAAAAAGTGCATTAAAAAACTTCCAGTTGGTTCAAAATGCGGCCGCCAGATTATTAACCGGAACTAGAAGACGTGAACACATTACTCCCGTTCTAAAATCTCTTCACTGGCTTCCTGTCGAGTTTAGAGTTAGATTTAAAATCCTTCTCCTCACTTACAAAATCCTAAATGGGATGGCTCCGACCTATCTCCAAGATGCTTTAACGCCTTATCAACCAATCAGAGCACTCCGCTCTCAAAATGCAGGGTTACTGGTGACTCCTAGAGTCTCTAAATGGACACTAGGTGGAAGAGCCTTTAGCTATCAGGCACCGTTTTTATGGAACCAGCTTCCAAGTGGTGTCAAAGAGGCAGACACAGTCTCCACATTTAAGGTTAGGCTCAAGATGTTTCTCTTCGATGCAGCCTATGATCAGGTCAGCTAGGGACTCTAAACTCAACTCAACTAAACTAAACTAAACTAAACCAAACCAAACCAAACTAAAGTAAAGCAAACCAAACTACAGTAAACCAAACTAAACTATAGTAAACCTAACTAAACTAAACTAAACTATCTAAACTATACTAACTAAAGACTAGTTTAAATACTAAACTATCCACAAAGCTGCCCTAGGAGCTAGAATGCTGTGGGAAGTACGGTGCACTGAGCCCTGTCCTCTAATGTCTGAATGTTATTCCCTTTAGTCCCTTCATTACTTTTCCCCTGCTGTCCCCCCCTTCGAGGGGGAGTCTTCTCCAGTTTCAGTTGCTGACTCCACTATTACGAGGGCCTACGAACAAGCTCCGTCCGGACCGGGAGGACACTTCTGTCGGTCCTGCCCGTGGACTGGCCTCGGTTCTACTTCTGGGATCCGTGGTTCTTGTGCTGGACCATCCAACGGACGGTCCTCAACATAGTCCTAGGCTTTACTTCTTATTGTCTCATGCTAGCTGTTGCCAAAGCTGTCCGTCCCTGGGAGAGGGATCCCTCCATACTGTGGTTCTCCCCAAGATTTCTTCTTTTCCCACTGGGTTTCTGGAGTTTTTTCTTGCCGGATGTGAGGGTCTAAGGCGGTGGTTGCTTCGTTTTGTCTCGTTACTGTAAATTTGACATATTAACATTATGCTTATTCACTGTTTTTATTTTTACCGACCAATGTAACATCTTGAAGCCTCTGAGGCAACTGTTGTTGTGATACTGGGCTGTACAAAAATACATTGATTGATTGATTGAAAACTATTGATTCAATCAAAATCTTCCTTATTCGGTGTGGTACACATTTTCTACAATTTGGAACTGCTGCCAAACTTCTGCCCCTTTTTTTTAATATCTGTTTTATTTGCTGATTCCAGGCCAGCAGGCTGTCCACAGTTCGATCAGCAGCTTGGCCTCAGTGACTTGTTCAATGATTGAGCTTCCTACAGACAAACGCAAAACAGGAGTCTTTTAAACAATATGACGAGCCTATGACCATGCATTTAGATTTCTCAGCATTAATTACCAACTTATTTTCATTGATCCAATATTCTACTAATTTTAATTAATTATTCAGTAGTGTATTCAATTCTACAATATTGTCACCAGACACATAAATAGTTGAATCATCTGCATATAGAACAAGAGTGGCATGCTCCAGAATAAAAGGCAAATCATTTGTAAAAATGGAAAATAACAACGGTCCTAGACAGCTCCCTTGCGGCACTCCACGTGAAAAAGGCCTTGTCTCAGAATAACTACTAATTAACAATACGGTATAATCTCTGTTAATAAGGTAACTTTTAATCCATAGAATTGCAGTTTTTAAAACCATAACAACTTAGATTTTCCAACATTAAATCACGATCAAGTAAGTCAAATGCTGCTCTCAGATCCAA
This sequence comes from Salarias fasciatus, assembly GCF_902148845.1. Lineage (NCBI taxonomy): Eukaryota > Metazoa > Chordata > Actinopteri > Blenniiformes > Blenniidae > Salarias > Salarias fasciatus. The sequence goes on from NC_043765.1 coordinate 728,663, forward strand.
CAGTACAGTCCCAATTCATTTCCTGTATCAGAGTCTGGGGACAGGGAAGTCTGGGCATTGCTGCTGAGACTGCTGCCCCCGAGACCCGGCCCCGGATAAGCGGTGGAAGATGGATGGATGGATGGATGGATGGATGGATGGATGGATGGATGGATGGACAGATCTGATCACCAGATCCAGACCAGCTCACAAGCAGATACAGATCAGATAACCAGACCAGATGTAGATGAGATCACCAGACAAGATCTAGACCAGATAAGCTGATTGAGAACTGCTCAAAACCAGATCACCAGACCAGATCACCAGACCAGATCACAGGATCCCGAAGCCGCAGAGTCACCTGGCAGCGAGGAACAGGACACAGCTGACGGCCAGGTAGGCCAGGAGCATGAAGAGCCAGACCGCCGGCGAGAAGGGGTCCAGGAAGGAGAAGTACCCGGGTCTACGGCCCTGGAGCACACACACACACACACACACACACACACACACACACACACACACACACACACACACACACACACACACACACACACACACGTGCAGAGTCAAATATGGAAACAATCTTTTTGAGGGGATGTAGTGAGGGTGGAGGATACAGCGTGCGGCCATTTCAGCATTTATCAGTCTGAATGTGAGGAATGGTGCGATCAGGTCCCACCCCGGGTCTGACCCCGGGTCTGACCCCGGGTCTGACCCCCGGGTCTGACCCCGGGTCTGACCCCCGGGTCTGACCCCCGGGTCTGACCCCCGGGTCTGACCCTCGGGTCTGACCCCCGGGTCTGACCCCCGGGTCTGACCTTCATCCTCTGGACTCCCCGGGGACGGATGAAGGGTCCTGCAGGTGGACTTCAGCTGGACGTCCAACACCGTCACCATGAGATCCTCCACCAGGAAGTGACCCGGGGCTGATTATGACAAAGCCGCGTCACACCCAACGCGATTTTGTGTCAAAAATCGTGACAACGCGAGAAGTTGAGCGTGCGTCAATCTTGAGGTCTGACGCTGAACAACGCGGCGTGCTTTGACGTGATGCTCTGTGGTGGGAAGGCGGGGCTTCCGGCCTTCTACTGTGTTAGCTTAGCATCATGCTAACCCTGTTGAGCGAGTGGTGTATGCTAATGCAGCCAGACAGGACGCCGTCGGCTGCACCATGTGATCCCCAGACGGTGGGAGTTTGGTGAGTTTCACCGTCGCTCCAGGAGCTGCGCCAGTGTGGCTTTCCCCGGCCCCGCCCCCTGACCTATGTCACCATGGAGACGCTCTCTGATTGGTTTGCCGCAAAAACATAATGTACCGCAAAATCGCGCTGCCGACACGCTGTGAGAACGCCCCGACGCGTCACGTTTCATCACCGGTAGAACGGTGCGCTAAAGCAAATCTTCCATAGTTCTCCTTAATTCAGTCTGGATCGATCAGCTGATCGTTCAAACACTGAGATCCATCAGATCAAAGCATTTCAGGATACCTCTGAGTGTGTGTGTGTGTGTGTGTGTGTGTGTGTGTGTGTGTGTGTGTGTGTGTGTGTGTGTGTGTGTGTTACCAGGTGAACTCGGTACAGGATGCTGATCCCCAGGGTCATGAAGGGTTTGGAGAAGTCGATGACTTTCTCTCTCTCTGAGGTGATGGTGAAGGGAGCGACGGCCAGGTCAGCCTTCTGCAACACACACACACACACACACACACACACACACACACACACACACACACACACACACACACACACACACACACGTTTGTACTTATATCGTTGTGAGGACACTCATTGCCATAATTCATTTCCTGGCCCCCACCCTGACCATCAAAGACAAAGCCTGACCCTGACCTGTGCCCTGAACCAGACCTGAACCAGACCTGAACCAGACCTGAACCAGACCTGAACCAGACCTGAACCTCACTGTGAGCCTGAATCACAAACCAAGTCTGAACTTCAAGAAGGTCAAAAAAGGCCTTTTGAAAAGTGAGGACCGGCAAAAATGTCCTCGCTCTGTTGGTGAAAAACGAATTTTGGTCCTTACTTTTGGGTATGTACGAGGGTGGACCCAAAAGTTCCCGGACTGTAGTTATAACTTTTTATTTTTTAATCTTCGCAATTATTTGAAACTGTCACCTTCAAAATCCTCTCCTTTGGCTTGAATACAACGCTGCACCCGAGATGTTCACTGTTCAGAAGAGTCGCCATGACCGCGCGTAACTGTGCCGATAAGATAGAACTTCGATTCCCCCTCCCCCGCCTGTATGCCTGTCTTACCTTTCCGCTGCCGCTCCAGTTTCATCTTTGACAACAACAAGCAGTCGCCTGGGGCCAGACCAGGGGAATATGGCGGTGGGGAGGCTGGCTGGTCACGGTTTTAGTCCAAAAATATGCTTTACGCACAACATCTGGTGCTATTTCTGTGCGTAACGGGGCGTCCTGTGGTCTGCTGTCTGCTATGATGAGGCCATTTCCGGGAGCCTTCATCTCACTGCTTCTAATAACCGCCTGAGGATCATCTGTCTGGATCTCTACAATACTCCCATCAGTTCTGCAATGTCATCAAAAGTCCTGCGTGGATCTACCAGGACGTCTTCTTCAGTTTTTGTGACGTTTTCCTCTGTTCTGGAAGTGGATTGTTGTCCTCTGCTGCCTGGTCTTCGTGATGTAATCTGATTACTCTTAAAGGGCCCAAACCACTCAGACACCCTAAGAATCCTTCTTAAAGAATGTCTGCAACATGGTGAGTGTTTCTGCCGCTGGTTTTCCCAATAAAAAACAAAATGTTTTGACAGAGCGCATATCCGTGGATATCTGCCATCTTGAAAAATCGAAGAGCGGGGTGTAACTCTGTCAACATACACAGTGACTGTCAGCTGACCGCTTCACGGGGGAAGACCAAACCTGGCACAGTTATGCATGAGGTTATCCTGTAGCGACATCTAGCGGCCAAAGTCGGAAATTCATTGTATTTTTTTATTAATAGAATCAGTCCGGAAACTTTTGGGTCCCCCCTCGTACAAGAACACACACACACACACACTGATGCACTCACACACACACACACACACACACACACACACACACACACACACACACACACACACACACACACGTGGTCTCAGGCCAGTGAGCTGGACTTTGTGAGCTTGAAATGTTGCTGGATTCAGTCTGGCAGCGTGGTAATCTGATTACTTTTAATTAACAATCCCACCCAATTGATCACCCCCTCACCCGGATGATCAGCCCCCCCCACCCCCCCACCCTGTCGATCAGCCCCCCCTCACCCGGTCGATCAGCCCCCCCTCACCCTGTCGATCAGCCCCCCCCCCCACCCGGTCGATCAGCCCCCCCTCACCCGGGCGATCAGCTCCCCCACCATCCCGGTCCAGGAGCCGTTGGGCTCCGGCGCTCCGTACAGGCCGTCGTCCACCAGCTTGATGGTGAAGGAGAAGTGGAGCATGGCGGCCAGCTCCCGCAGCAGGTCCACGCAGAAGCCCTCGTACTGCTCGTTCCCCTGCAGCTCCTGGTGGTCCCAGCGTCTCATCATGTAGGGGTTCTCCTGTCGGCGGAGCGGGGAGGTGAGGAGAGGCCCCGCCCCCCGCCAGGCCCCGCCCGGCCCCGCCCCCCCGGACGGTACCAGGATGGTGGTGACCACCAGCGTCTTGTTGACCAGCGTCTCCGAGGCGTCCAGGTCCAGAGAGGAGGAGTTCATGACCAGCGTGTTGTTGGAGAACCACACGCCAATCTGAGGGCAAGGGGGCGGAGTCAGTGACGCCACACCGTGCCTGTGTGTGTGTGTGTGTGTGTGTGTGTGTGTGCGTGTGTGTGTGTGTGTGTGTGTGTGCGTACGTCCTGACCTCCTTGTGTCCGTCGGGGTGTTTCTCCAGGACCTTCAGGCTGTAGTTTGTCCTTTGACCTTTGCTGTTGAACTCGATGTGACCGGTCAGCCCGTCGTATTCCACCTGGAGCCGCGAGGAGACACAACATTAGCTGCAGGCTAGCAGGGCGCTAACCAGGAGCTAGCATTAGGCTAGCAATGAGTTACCAACAGAGCCAGAAGGGAGTTAGCAGAGAGCTAGCAGAGAGCTCACAGTGCTAGCAGGGAGAGAGAGGCACAAGCTAGCTGTCAGTCTGTTAGCTATGGTCAGCTGTGATTAGCTCTGGTTAGCTGTGGTTAGCTGTGGTTAGCTGTGGTTAGCTGTGGTTAGCTGGTAGCTGTGGTTAGCTGTGTTTAGCTGTTAGCTGTGGTCAGCTGTGATTAGCTCTGGTTAGCTGTGGTTAGCTGGTAGCTGTGGTTAGCTGTGTTTAGCTGTTAGCTGTGGTCAGCTGTGAATAGCTCTGGTTAGCTGTGGTTAGCTGGTAGCTGTGGTTAGATGTGGTTAGCTGGTAGCAGTGGTTAGCTGAGGCTAGCTGTCCTTAGCTGTTGGCTTTGGTTAGCGTTGTTTAGCTGTTAGCTCTGGTTAGCGGTAGTTAGGAGTGGTTAGCAGCGGTTAGCAGCGGTTAGCAGTAGTTACAGATCGTTACCAGTGGTTAGCAGTAGTTAGCTGTGGTTGCTTGTAGCTCATGCTGGTTAGCGCTGGTCAGTGGTGGTTAGCTGTAGTTAGCTGTGGTTAGCAGTAGTTAGCTGTGGTTAGCGGTAGTTAGCGGTGGTTAGCTGTTAGCACTGGTTAGCGGTGGTTAGCAGTAGTTAGCTCTGGTTAGCTGTTAGTTAGCGCTGTTAGCGGCGTGGTTACCATGCGCAGGTAGTTCATCAGGCTGGTTCCGTGCTGCCAGATCAGCGGAGACGAGCAGCTCAGCGGCTTCACACCGATCTCCTGACTGCGGTTCAACTCCCGCACCGCGCTCACCACCACGTGCACGGCATCGAACATCAGCGCTGAGGACAGCTGACACACACACACACACACACACACACACAACACAGTAGGTCACAGGTTTTAGTTTTCAGCGCTTGAGATCGAAATGGAGAACATGAGACCAGAACATGACTCGTCAGAACCAGAACCAGAACCAGAACCAGGTTCTTCGAGTCCAAAGTGTTCCACACTCAAACTACTGAAGTATGGACCAGAACCACGTCTGGACTCGTCCAAAGCTAGTGGAATTCTGGGTAGTCTAAAGAGTCGGGACAAACTCGTCCAAATCTAGTCGTCCAAAGTAGTTCAGTCCAGTTCAGACTAGTTCAGATCTAAATCTAAGTTCCTAATGGTGCGTTCACACCGGATGCGAATAGCGCGGCGAGGGCGGCCGATTTACATAGAAAATATATGGTTTTCGTGCGGCCAGGAAGCGGCGAGCGGTCACACGGCGAGAATTCAGCGAGTAGCGCGGCCGCCGCTCCTCTCGCACCGCTGAAAGTTGGTAAAGTTGAACTTTTGAGCGAATTTGCGAGCGGCGAGCCAATCACAGAGCCGCTCTATAGGACGTCGTTTATGACGGACCGGAGACCCGGGAAACGCCAGAAATGGAGGAGAAACTGATCACAGCGGTCGGCGCTCGCCCTGAGCCCTTCGTCGTATTTTTATCGGACAGGAACAAAAGGAGCTTGGAGGAAGACCAGCGAGGAGGCCGGGTCCCGGTGACCTGAGGAGACAGACTGTGGTGAAACGGTGTTTACTGTTAGTTAAACCGTGAGTTCACTGAGAGGTCGGGTCCCCGGGGGAAACGAGCGCCGAAGCGGGACAGCAGCTCGTCAAACTGGACCGGGAGAGACGGAAGTCCCGCTGAAGGCGTCCTTCATCCCGGCGCAGCTCCTGGAGTAAACGGTGAAACTCACCGTACGCTGAACGCTGCTGCAAAATATTCTGAATCCAGACACGTCGCCTGGACTCGCCGCCACGCCGCTGTCAGGTTTATCAAGCAAATAAACAGACCGCCGGCGACAGAGACGCGATCAAACAAGTTCAACTAGACTTCAAAGTAGTCCAAACTAGCTCCGAAAGCGATAGTAGATCTAAAGATGAGTCCAGGTCTAAAGATGGGGAAAGATCTACAGACGAGTCCAGATCCCAGTGGATCCCGTCCAACTGGATCCTGAGTCGAAGCTGAAGTTACAGGGAAACCGGTGACCTGGTCCAAACGAGTCCAGGTCTGAAGCTGAGTTCAGTCACTGAGTTTCTACTGGACTCTGGACTCTGGACTCCAGGTCCAGTGAAGAGGACCCGTTTCCACGGCGATGCTTCACCTGAAAAAGCATCAGTTTCACTTTTCAGAAGGTTTCATGTTGGCAACGTTCTGAGACCCGCGTTCGGCTGTGAAGCTCCACCCTCAGGTAGGGCCCCGCCCAACCCTGCCCCCTTCACCCCGCCCCCTCTCAGCCCCCCCCCCCTCACCGCGGGCCCCGGGGGGGGGCTGGCGCCGCAGCCCTCCCTCCAGAACAGCTGCAGGCTCCGCAGGAACTCCAGGTAGAGGCGGTGGCTGCTGTTGAGCAGAGAGAAGCCCAGAACCACCGACTGCTGGTCCAGAACCCGGTCCAGGGCCAGGAGCGGGAAGTCCTGCACACACACACACACACACACACACACACACACACACACACACACATACACACACACACTCCCGTCAGTGGATCAGATCAGACCGGTCTGCTGGTCTCGATTCTGATGTGGAGTGTACCCCCCGCTACCCACAATGCACTGCGGCCGGCGGGCGCCATGTGTAGCGCTACGTCACCGGAGGAGGAAAACAAGAAATGAACCAATAAGATGAAGAGCAGGAAGAGGAGGAGGAGGAGGAGGAAGATTTACCAGAGTGGTGAGGATGTACTTATAGAAGGACGACATCATTCCCAGCTCGGTGGCCTGGAGGAAGAGGAGGAAGAGGAAGAGGAAGAGGAGGAAGAGGAAGAGGAGGAAGAGAAGAAGAGAGAAACTGATCAGCTGAATCTTAAATGTTCCTGATAATGAATCTCATCTCCTCTCAGCCGCTGGCAGGTGGAGGATCAGCTCCACCTGCCAGCGGCTGCGGGTGGAGCTGCGGTGGAGGTCAGAGGTCAGAGGTCGGCCGACCTTCCTCAGGACGCGGTAGGACACGGAGGCGTTGGCGTGGATGATGATGGTGGACACCCGGTCGTCCCGGATCTCCTTCAGCAGCGGCGTGGCGTCCAGACTGTCGTCCAGCATGCGGACCGACAGCGTCTCCCGCGAGATCAGGAAGTGACGCACCAGCTCCTCCAATCGCAGCAGGCCTGGGGGCGGGGCCAGCAGGGTCAGAGGTCACACAGGGAGCCGCATCTCATAGATATCATATAAAAACTAGATGCCTTAAGGCGGAGTCAGCAACGTCGTGCACTGGCGGCCATCTTAGGACAGTGGACCACTCTGGGGCGCTCTGGGTAATCTAAGGGAAGGTGAGTGATTTACACTAACTAAAATACTCAACTCACTGAATTCTTCATGGATTTACAGACAGTTTGATTCATTACTAACGTTACGTTGCTATGATGCAGACTAAATTTTAATATCACAACTTTTCTTTTTGCATGCAGTTAAATGCCTACATGTCTGACGTTTATAACAAACCAAGTTGTTTGAAAATCGATTGAAAATTGAGCAATCTATAGCTATTTCAAAGTTGATGCTCAATTGACATTAATGTGATGAGTGAGTGAGCGGCCCTGTACCAAGATGGCCGCCATGTGACGACGTTAGTCCCCATTGGGTTACAGCGCGCATGAGCCATCTAGTGTTTCTATATATATCTATGCCGCATCTGATCTGAAACCTCAGGCTAGTGAAGGAACATTCTGGTTCTGCAGTAAGTCTCATGTGGATCTGGTTCTGCAGGACAGGAAGTCTGATGCGGGTCTGGTTCTGCAGGACAGGAAGTCTGATGCGGGTCTGGTTCTGCAGGACAGGAAGTCTGATGTGGGCCTGGTCCTGCAGGAGGTCTGATCTGGGTCTGGTTCTGCAGGAAGTCTAATGTGGGTCTGGTTCTGCTGGACAGGAAGTCTGATCTGGATCTGGTTCTGCAGGACAGGAGGTCTGATCTGGGTCTGGTTCTGCAGGAAGTCTGACCTGGGTCTGGTTCTGCTGGACAGGAAGTCTGATCTGGGTCTGGTTCTGCAGGACAGGAGGTCTGATCTGGGTCTGGTTCTGCAGGAAGTCTAATGTGGGTCTGGTTCTGCTGGACAGGAAGTCTGATCTGGGTCTGGTTCTGCAGGACAGGAGGTCTGATCTGGGTCTGGTTCTGCAGGAAGTCTGACCTGGGTCTGGTTCTGCAGGAAGTCTGACCTGGGTCTGGTTCTGCAGGAAGTCTAATGTGGGTCTGGTTCTGCTGGACAGGAAGTCTGATCTGGATCTGGTTCTGCAGGACAGGAGGTCTGATCTGGGTCTGGTTCTGCAGGAAGTCTGACCTGGGTCTGGTTCTGCTGGACAGGAAGTCTGATCTGGGTCTGGTTCTGCAGGACAGGAGGTCTGATCTGGGTCTGGTTCTGCAGGAAGTCTAATGTGGGTCTGGTTCTGCTGGACAGGAAGTCTGATCTGGGTCTGGTTCTGCAGGACAGGAGGTCTGATCTGGGTCTGGTTCTGCAGGAAGTCTGACCTGGGTCTGGTTCTGCAGGAAGTCTGACCTGGGTCTGGTTCTGCAGGAAGTCTAATGTGGGTCTGGTTCTGCAGGAGGTCTGATCTGGGTCTGGTTCTGCAGGAAGTCTGATCTGGGCCTGGTTCTGCAGGACAGGAAGTTTTATCTGGGTCAGGTTCTGCAGGAAGTCTCCTCTGGGTCTGGTTCTACAGGACAGGAAGTCTCCTCTGGGTCTGGTTCTGCAGGAGGTCTGATCTGGGTCTGGTTCTGCAGGAGGTCTGATCTGGGTCTGGTTCTGCAGGACTCACACTCGGCCCTGGCGCAGATCAGGCTGGCGGTCGGGAACCCGAAGGACTTGAGGACGGAGCCGATGGCGGAACTCAGATCCTCGTTACTCGGATACAGAGAGACCGAAGCGAACCGGAGGAAGGGGAGCCGGGGGGTCTCCTCAGGACCGATCTTCACATGGGGGATCTGGGGGGGGGTGTAGCATCAGCGTTTCCATGGTGATGAGGTCAAACCAGGTGAGGTCATGTGACCGACTGACCTCCTTTTCTCCACAGATGTGACTGACGGTGGAGCCGGAGGCGGGGCTGGAGGCGGGGCCAATCACCGAGACCACGCCCTTCGGAAGGATCTGACACACTGAGACAGGAGGCCAGTCAGTGTGTGTGTGTGTGTGTGTGTGTGTGTGTGTGTGTGTGTGTGTGTGTGTGTGTGTGTGTGTGTGTGTGTGTGTGTGTGTGTGTGTGTGTGTCTCACTGGTGTCGGTGGTGTGGTACTGGGTCAGTGTGTGTGTGTGTGTGTGTGTGTGTGTGTGTGTGTGTGTGTGTGTGCGTCTCACTGGTGTCGGTGGTGTGGTACTGGGTCAGTGTGTGTGTGTGTGTGTGTGTGTGTCTCACTGGTGTCGGTGGTGTGGTACTGGGTCAGTGTGTGTGTGTGTGTGTGTGTGTGTGTGTGTGCGTCTCACTGGTGTCGGTGGTGTGGTACTGGGTCAGTGTGTGTGTGTGTGTGTGTGTGTGTGTGTGTGTGTGCGTCTCACTGGTGTCGGTGGTGTGGTACTGGGTCAGTGTGTGTGTGTGTGTGTGTGCGTCTCACTGGTGTCGGTGGTGTGGTACTGGGTCAGTGTGTGTGTGTGTGTGTGTGTGTGCGTGCGTCTCACTGGTGTCGGTGGTGTGGTACTGGGTCAGTGTGTGTGTGTGTGTGTGTGTGTGTGTGCGTCTCACTGGTGTCGGTGGTGTGGTACTGGGTCAGTGTGTGTGTGTGTGTGTGTGTGCGTGCGTCTCACTGGTGTCGGTGGTGTGGTACTGGGTCAGTGTGTGTGTGTGTGTGTGTGTGTGTGTGTCTCACTGGTGTCGGTGGTGTGGTACTGGTTCAGTGTGTGTGTGTGTGTGTGTGTGTGTGTGCGTCTCACTGGTGTCGGTGGTGTGGTACTGGCTGTCCCCCTTCAGCTCGTAGACGTCCACCTCCACCCGTCCCTGAGCCGAACCCTCCGTCAGGCTGTTGATGTGCTCTCGGGCCAGAGCCAGGGCCAGACGCTCGCCGCGGCCGCACGCCGCCACCCGGTCATCCAAGATGGCTGCTGGAGGGGGAGGAGCCAGGCTGAGAGACCGACCTCCACCCAACGTACCACCCAACAGAACCCCACCCAGTAGAACCCCACCCACACAGCCCCGACACCCCACCAACAGAACACCAACAGAACAGCAACAGAACAGCAACATCAGTCTTCTCATCAGCTAGGGTTAGCATTTAGCATTACATGCAGCGTTTAGCATTAAGGTTAACGTTAAGTATTAGGGTTAGTATTTAGCATAGGGGTTAGCATTTAGCATGAGGTCAGCATTTTGCATGGGGTTAGCGTATGGCATGGCATTAGCATATAGCATGATGTTAGCATATAGCACGGTGTGAACATATAGCATGGCATTAGCATGTAGCATGGCGCCAGCATACAGCACGTGGACTCACCCATGCGCAGGCCCGGCGCAGCGTTAGCCTCCACGCAGCAGGGCGGCGCCATGATCAGCAGGACGTTGATCCACAGCAGCACCGCAGGCAGAGCCGGCATCTTCCACCGTCCTCATGGAGAAACGTCTGGCTGCCTGTACCGCCCCCTGCAGGACACACACACACACACACACACACACACACACACACACACACACACACACACATCTTTAACCATGGTAACACAGACTATGCTCACTGTAAACATACTGGACTTGAGGGGGATCAATGTTAACGACAAAGCAGAGATGAGGAGTAAAACCCTGAACCAGGTCCACAACGAGAACCGAACCGAGAACCGGACTGAGAACAGGACCGAGAGCCGGACCCGGCTCCACAACAGAACCACCTGGGAGAACGTTCTGAATCACCTGACTGGAGAGCTTCATGTATTCACGGCTCTCTGAGGGAGTCGGTTCTTGAGGAACTGTTCCTTTCAGCAAGTCGTTCAAAAGACTGATGTCAAGATCAGTGGTTCTGTTCTGACCTCTGACCTTTGACCTCTGTAGAGCTTTATTCTGGGTGGATGATGACTGATGGGTGGATGATGGATGGATGGATGATGGAGACATGTTTTCCTTTGATGGTCAGCTGGCATGAAGTCAGTCTTAAGCTGTTCTTTCATGAGAAGTCAGTTTGAATTTGGATGTTGTTCTGAAGACGTTCCAGACTCCAGATTCAGGTCTGAGACCCGGGTTCCAGACCGGTCTGGGTGTCCTGGGTTGAGGGAGATGTTCTCTGGGTTCCTCCAGTCATTCTACCAGTTTCTTCTTTAAGTGAAAAACGCTTAAAGAGGAAGAATCCAGACAGTGATGGAGAGCAGCATCACTGTGTGTGTGTGTGTGTGTGTGTGTGTGTGTGTGTGTGTGTGTGTGTGTGTGTGTGTGTGTGTGTGTGTGTGTGTGTTCTCGTATTTCTATCCTTGTTGGGGCCAAATGTCCCCACAAGGATAGCAAAACGTGGAACGACGTGCCTTGTGGGACCTTTTTCCGGTCCTAAGTAGGAGAAACAGTGTTTTCTTGACCATGTTGTTGTTACTGAAAAAAGTAAAAGTGCAAAAACATTTCTTTAGGGTTAGGCTTTGTTGTGGTGTGGGTTAGGGTTAGGGTAAGGGTCAGGGTTAGGGGCTAGACATGAATGGGAGTCAATGGAAGGTCCCCACAAGGATAGAAATACGAGACTGTGCGTGTGTGTGTGTGAGCGTGTGTGTATGTGTGTGTGTGTGTGTGAGAGGTCAGTTTTACTGGAGAACGGAGCAGAGCATTAGCATTAGCATTAGCATTAGCATTAGCATTAGCATTAGGTAGAGTCGTGGCTCCTGTCTGCAGCAGCTGTTAGAACTCCAGTGAGAACCTGACTTCCTGCTCGTTTCACCGCTGAGCAGGAGTGAAACGCTCTGCTATTTCAGCTTCAGCTTGTGTCTGTTTTCACTCTGACTGAATGAGTCACGGAGGCTTGCTTCTCCTCAGGGGGTTGAATCGTCTGTCAGGATGTGAAGTGATGCCTTGCTTAAGGGCACAGAGTCTCTGGAGGCAGGCAGAGGTTTTCAACTCCAGCAGAAACTTTTCAAATTCAAAGACTTGATTTGAAATCAGCGACAAGACGGTGGAGAGAAAAAAAATAATGAGAAAACAGAGGAACGAAATGATGGAGGAGGAAGACGCTCGATTAGCTGGCTGAAGCTTCATGAAGCCCGGTGAGGTTTGGTGAAGTTTGGTAAAGTTTGGTGAAGTTTGGTGATGTTTGGTGAAGTTTGGTAAAGTTTGGTAAAGTTTGGTGAAGTTTGGTGAAGTTTGGTGAAGTTTGGAGATGTTTGAAGTTTGGTGAAGTTTGGTGATGTCTGGTGAAGTTTGGTGAAGTTTGGTGAAGTTTGGTGAAGTTTGGTGATGTTTGAAGTTTGGTGAAGTTTGGTGATGTCTGGTGAAGTTTGGTGAAGTTTGGTGATGTTTGGTGATGTTTGGTGAAGTTTGGTGATGTTTGAAGTTTGGTGAAGTTTGGTGATGTCTGGTGAAGTTTGGTGAAGTTTGGTGAAGTTTGGTGAAGTTTGGTGATGTCTGGTGAAGTTTGGTGAAGTTTGGTGAAGTTTGGTGAAGTTTGGTGATGTTTGAAGTTTGGTGAAGTTTGGTGATGTCTGGTGAAGTTTGGTGAAGTTTGGTGAAGTTTGGTGAAGTTTGGTGATGTTTGAAGTTTGGTGAAGTTTGGTGATGTCTGGTGAAGTTTGGTGAAGTTTGGTGATGTTTGGTGAAGTTTGGTGAAGTTTGGTGAAGTTGGTGATGTTTGAAGTTTGGTGAAGTTTGGTGAAGTTTGGTGATGTTTGAAGTTTGGTGATGTTTGGTGAAGTTTGGTGATGTTTGGTGAAGTTTGGTGAAGTTTGGTGATATTTGAAGTTTCATGAAGTTTGGTGATGTTTGGTGATGTTTGGTGAAGTTTGGTGAATTTTGGTGATGTTTGGTGATGTTTGAAGTTTGGTGAAGTTTGGTGATGTTTGGTGAAGTTTGGTGAAGTTTGGTGATGTTTGGTGAAGTTTGGTGAAGTTTGGTGATATTTGAAGTTTCATGAAGTTTGGTGATGTTTGGTGATGTTTGGTGAAGTTTGGTGAATTTTGGTGATGTTTGGTGATGTTTGAAGTTTGGTGAAGTTTGGTGAAGTTTGGTGATGTTTGGTGAAGTTTGGTGAAGTTTGGTGAAGTTTGGTGATGTTTGAAGTTTGGTGAAGTTTGGTGAAGTTTGGTGGAGTTGGTGAAGTTTGGTGATGTTTGAAGTTTGGTGAAGTTTGGTGGAGTTGGTGAAGTTTGGTGATGTTTGGTGAAGTTTAGTGAAGTTTGGTGATGTTTGAAGTTTGGTGAAGTTTGGTGGAGTTGGTGAAGTTTGGTGATGTTTGGTGAAGTTTAGTGAAGTTTGGTGATGTTTGAAGTTTGGTGAAGTTTGGTGAAGTTTGGTGGAGTTGGTGAAGTTTGGTGATGTTTGGTGAAGTTTAGTGAAGTTTGGTGATGTTTGAAGTTGGTGAAGTTTGGTGGAGTTGGTGAAGTTTGGTGAAGTTTGGTGAAGTTTGGTGAAGTTGGTGAAGTTTGGTGATGTTTGGTGAAGCTCCAGGCTGAAGCCCTCTGACAGGAACCGGTGTTCGACATTATGGTGAAGCTGCAGAATCGTACCTGTGACCCGCCGTCATGGCCGCTCTGAACGCTGCGCCGTCCGGAGGAGGAGCTGACGGAGTCCTGCGGGGACAAACAAGACCGATCAGAGAGAGAGGTCAAAGGTCAGCATCTCACAGCTCCTCTGCCTCCCAGAGACTCACAATATTCAGGAGATTATAAAACACCCATATTAGCATTAGCATTAGCATTAGCATTAGCAGTGAGAGAATGAAGTGCAGCAGTTTGACTCCAGAGCGATGCTAACAGCAGCTAGCCTGAAGCGAGGCGTGTTCTGCTCCTGCCAGAGGGACACGGGTCCTGATGTCTGCTGCTGGTCCCCCGTCCCTGACGTCTCTCTGTGTCCCTCAATGTCCCGGAGACCGTCAGAGACTGAAGGACGTCCAGCACCGACAGGGACGCTAACGGGGCTAACGTCTAGATGCTAGGACGTTTGGACACTTAGACGGACATCAGGATGACAGATGGACGAGATGCAACCCCCCCACCCCCACCCCCCCACCTCACCCCCCATTTCACCGCCCCCCCCCAAGCAAAAGTCAGTCAACTGTAGGTGGAGAGCAGGTGGAGGAGGAGATGGAGGTGATGGAGGTGGAGAACACCGATGAAACACCACTTCATTTCTTACTTTATTAGCAGAGCTGAGCAACGATTAAATTTCTTTATCGCGATTAATCGCACCCCAATCCTGGAGTTATTCACGATTAAAATGGCTCATTTAACGTCTGATGAGGCCATCCAAACTGTGTCACATAACAATGTTACAATTCATCAAATATGATTTATAATAGCTTAAAATACCAAGTGTTTACCAAGACTCCCCCCCCCCAGCGTGCAGCTGTTGCTAGGAGACCGTGAGCAGCCTCCTGATTGGCTGCAGCCTTATAAGAAACCTCTGTGCTGCATTCAAGGACAGTTGGACATGCCGCCGCCTCGCAACGCTCGGCTGGTGGAGTGACCATGAACGCAGCACTGAACAGAACCAGAACCAGAACCAGAACCAGAACCAGAGAACCGCGGTCACATGGGGGAACAGAGGCCGGGTTGCGGAGGCAAAACCAGAACCAGGACCAGAACTCCTGCTCTAAAATCTGTCGCTGCTGTCAGGACTCAGGTGAACTTGATCAGTGAGGAGATCAAAGTTTTCCACCTGTTTTCAGAGTCAGACTCGTCACAGATGTCGCGTTTCCAAGACAACATCACAGTCGTGACGTTTCCATGACGACGTGATCCTACTGTGATTCGTCCTTTAGTCCTTGTCCTGATGATGAACATCCATACAAAACGTAAATCTTCTGTGTCTGTTTTTCAAAGCAACCTTAAAACCCCACCACAGGACAGAGAAGCCCCGCTGAAAAACTGATGATCAGCCACACGGCCAGGACTCCATCTGCCGTCAAGGTTTGAAGTGTGAAACTCCTGCCTTGCTCCTGCCCTCAGCCGCTGGAACCAAAACGCCAAACGAGTGGCGAGTGCAGCGAAACCATGTCTCCTGTCAAAAAACCGAGCTCCTGGTAACCATGGAGACGGATGAACAGCCGAGCATCATCAGAGTAACTATGGAGACTGATGAACAGCCGAGGATCAGCTGAGTAACCATGGGAACTGATGAACAGCCGAGGATCAGCTGAGTAACTATGAACTAAAAACATGGATCTGTGAAAAAAGACCTGAACCAGTTCAGAGCAGTACCAGAGAGGCCCACCAGGTGTCTCTATTTATTACAATGTGATGTTCTACTGCGGACCTCAGGTCCAGTAGAACCACCACTGTGTTCTAGATTGTTCTTCAGAGGGGTCCTCAGCGCCGCCGTGCTACAGGCAGTGAGGAGGACGCCCGAATGGACAGAGCCGTCGAAAATCTGTTCTCTCAGTCAGCTGCTCTGCCCTGCACACTCAACACGAAGGTCAGTGTGTGTGTGTGTGTGTGCGTGTGTGTGTGTGTGTGTGTGTGTGTGTGTTCTCGTATTTCTATCCTTGTCGGGGCCAAATGTCCCCACAAGGATAGCAAAACGTGGAACGACGTGCCTTGTGGGACCTTTTTCCGGTCCTAAGTAGGAGAAACAGTGTTTTCTTGACCATGTTGTTGTTACTGAAAAAAGTAAAAGTGCAAAAACATTTCTTTAGGGTTAGGCTTTGTTGTGGTGTGGGTTAGGGTTAGGGTAAGGGTCAGGGTTAGGGGCTAGACATGAATGGGAGTCAATGGACGGTCCCCATGAGGATAGAAATACGAGACTGAGCGTGCGTGTGTATGTGTGTGTGTGTGTGTGTGTGTGTGTGTGTCAGGTGTGCTTCTTGGCAGCTGCAGGTGTTTGACTCCATTGATAAACTGGCAGGAACACAAATCTAATCTGACACACACACACACACACACACACACACACACATACACACACGCACACACACACACACATACACACACACACACCACTCCAAATGGCAGATGACCCCAGACACCCTCCACACAGCCACAGTGAGTCTGCAGCACAGCCGGGACACCTCACAGAATGAGTGTGTGTGTGTGCATGTGTGTGCGTGTGTGTGTGTGTGTCTCCTCTGAGAGACGTTAACCACTGCTGGGTGTTACGCTCTCTCATGTGACGCTGCTGATCAGGGACCTGCATCATGTGACTGTCGGCAGGACAGATGAGTTTTTCATGGTTACCATGGCAACAGAACCCCAGAGCTCTCTGCTGGTTCCCACCGACCAGTCCATGGTGGAGCTGATGGGTGGAGGTGAGGTGGGGGTTGATGTGGGGGTGGGGATGGAGGTTGATGTGGGGGCAGACCTGCCAACCTTGGCAAAATTTTTGGAGTACCACTTGCCGGGGGGGTGGGGGGGGTGGGGGGGGGGGGGGGGCACTGTCAGTTTTAAATTTTAAGTTTTCATTTGGTTCTTTAATTTGTTTAATGACAAATATTTAACGGATGTTTTTCTGATACACATTACATTGTGGCTGACCGTGCACGTCGTCCCCAGAAAACAGCTTCAAAATGCTGCTACGTGTCCTTTAACTGAGCATTTTATGCTGTGTGTGCGCATGCGTGCGTGTGTTCCATTACTAAAACCTTTATAAAGCCGTCAATACGGTGTTTCAAATGAACTGGTTTCCTTGCTAACTGGTGACTGACTTCCTTTAGCACTTCCTGCTGCTGCTGCTAGTAGCCGCAGATGTTGAAATCAGACTCATAAAAGGTCGGACACGGCTTTTTGTCTGGTTTTTAACATCTATCAGCAACAAGGGACGTGAAAGAAACCCAGTCGCCAGTTAATAGGGAATCAGTTCTTCCAAAACCCCGGCTCCTCTCCGGTTTCGCGACACTCCTCCTCCGCTAGTTAGCTGCTGCATTCAGGTGACTGAAGCAAGCGGCGGAAAACTGAAACTCCGTCATTCACATGAAGGCAGCGGAGACAGCTGGACTCAGGAGACACTCAGGAGACCCTCAGGAGACATGTGAAGGAAGCGTGGACAGTTTGCATCGCAGCACTACGAGGGGAGCACATGTGTTTCCTCCCGGTTCCAGGGGTGGGGGTGGGGGTGGAGGTTGATGTGGGGTGGGGGTGGGGGTGGGGGTCGCAGCACCGTGTTTTCGGAGCTGTGGATGAACCAACATTTGAATCAGCAGGAAGCTGAAGGGCAGAACTTCTACTTTCACCTCGGGTTCCACTCAGACCCGGCAGAGGGTCGGGTTCCAGTCAGACCCGGCAGAGGGTCGGGTTCCACTCAGACCCAGGAGAGGGTCGGGTTCCAGTCAGACCCGGCAGAGGGTCGGGTTCCACTCAGACCCAGGAGAGGGTCGGGTTCCAGTCGGAACCCAGGAGAGGGTCGGGTTCCAGTCAGACCCGGCAGAGGGTCGGGTTCTCTCTGCTGGTTGTCCTCAGGGCTCCTGACTGAACCCGACCGCTTCCTGCTGGTCCTGGTAGAACCCTGAACCGCCGGCATGAAGGCGGGTCCCTGTTCCTCCATCCATCCACGGCAGAACGGACACGGAACAGCCTGGGGCGGGTAGCCGCCCGTGTGGGCCGGTTCTCCCGGGTGGGTCATGGCCCTCCGCCTGGGTGGGGGGTCAGCTCTTGGGCTCTTGGGCCCTGGGCTCTCGGCTCTGCGCCCGGGGCGGGCCGGCTCCTGCTGGCCCGGGCTCTCTGGGGCCCGGGCCCCGGGGCCGCCAGGGCTCCCGGTCGGGGCTGTCCTCGGCCCTCTTCTGGACCGGAGCATGGGTCTACCTGGGGGGTGCTGGGATCTGGGCCCTGAGGGCCTCTTTGGCCTGCTTCTGGCCTTCTTACAGGTCAGAGGTCATTTATGCATGATCAGCTGATCTGCAGTCTTCACGTTCTGCCTGTGGACTCGGTCACCGTGTCTTCCTGTGTGTCAGACTGACGGGGGTCTGCAGCAGGCCTCTCTCTCCTGACGCTGCGGTGGAATTTCATACTCGATCTCTCAGTTTGCCCCCAGCTCACTGCTGGATACACTCCCCAAAAAAAAAAAAAAGTCAGTAAGACGCCCTCTGTCATGTCTTCATGCAGGAGCAGCAGCCGACTGTCTGGAGCTTCATTATTAAAACAAAGAAAATCTGTTGTGGTTCTGTTGTCGTGGTGTTCGCTCTCCGCTGTGGTTCAGTCTCTGGTCGCTCTCGCTCACACGTGATACGTCCTATTGTCAATTCTTATATATGCCAGGCTACCCCCCCACCCCCCCCCTCTCTCTCTCTCTCTCTCTCTCTCTCTCTCTCTCTCTCTCTCTCTCTCTCTCTCTCTCTCTCTCTCCCTCTCTGTCTCTCTCTCTCTCTCTCCGTCTCAAATAAAGGCAGCAGCAGCAGGAGACTCAGTCTCTTCCTGCTGCTGAGACTAAAATCTGTCCGGACAGTAAAAGACTTCAATCATTCAATATTGCTGCCGAACAGGACAAGGGGAAAAGAAAAAAAAAGAACAGACACGGAACGTCAGAACGTCAGAACGTCAGAACGGAGAGGGAGCAGGAGGCAGACAGAAGCACTGGGAGGTTTGGAGGAACTCACAGAGCCAGAGACGCTTCCAGTGGATCCCGGGTGTCGGAGTCCGGGGAGGGGGCGGGGCTGGCCGGGGGGGGGTCTGGTGGATCTGGTCTGGTAGGGGTCTGAGGTGACGGAGCGGGTCGTCAGCACCCGCTCGGCCCACTTCACCGCCTGACTGCCGGGATTCAGGTTCAGTCCGGCGCCTGTCAGTCACGGCTCGGGACTCCCTGGGCGGGGTGTCACCTCCTCCCTGAGGCCATGACCTCCTCCGCCTGCTGCTGCTGCTGCTGCTCCACCCTCCTCTGGATTACCCAGAATGCCCAGCAGCCTCTCCGTTGACTCACTTCCTCTCCTCCAGTCTGATCCTCACCTCCATCTGCTGCTGACTGGTTTCAGGTGTGAGGAGGAGAGCGAGGGAGGAGGTGGAGGAGGTGGAGGAGGAAGAGGGAGGCGGTGGAGGAGGTGGAGGAGGGGTGGAGGAGATCTCACGGCACCGCCACCATTAATTACAAAGATGCTTGCTCAGAATAAAAAAGATGAAGATGAAGTTCCTGAGGAGCTCCACGCCGCGCTGGACGGGCTGGTCAGGTTCTCCACGCCGCGCTGGACGGGCTGGTCAGGTTCTCCACGCCGCGCTGGACGGGCTGGTCGGGTTCTCCACGCCGCGCTGGACGGGCTGGTCGGGTTCTCCACGCCGCGCTGGACGGGCTGGTCAGGTTCTCCACGCCGCGCTGGACGGGCTGGTCAGGTTCTCCACGCCGCGCTGGACGGGCTGGTCAGGTTCTCCACGCTGCGCTGGACGGGCTGGTCGGGTTCTCCACGCCGCGCTGGACGGGCTGGTCGGGTTCTCCACGCCGCGCTGGACGGGCTGGTCAGGTTCTCCACGCCGCGCTGGACGGGCTGGTCGGGTTCTCCACGCCGCGCTGGACGGGCTGGTCGGGTTCTCCACGCCGCGCTGGACGGGCTGGTCGGGTTCTCCACGCCGCGCTGGACGGGCTGGTCGGGTTCTAAGCCACGTTCCAACATGTAAATCCACAATCCTGCATGTTCCTCCAGCAGGTCTCATCCAGGAAGCAAGTCTTTCCTCTGGTCCCAGGAAGGTTCTTCACAAACTCCAAGGAACCCACAGCTGTCCTGCTGGAAGCTCACACCCAGTGCATTCTGGGTAAAGGAGTTCCTCCAGCCCACATCCAGGAGGATCTGAGATCTGCAGCCACAGAAGAAGAGATCAGAGGTTAATGAGCGCTGAAGAGACACCACAGAAGAAGAGATCAGAGTGAAGAGAGACCAGAGACGCTCCAGAGGACAAAAACAGAGACAGGTCCCAGTCACTTCCTGCTCCCCATCACTTCCTGCTTTCGTCACTTCCTGCTCCTCGTCACTTCCTGCTCCCGTCACTTCCTGCTCCTGTCACTTCCTGCTCCCGTCACTTCCTGCTCCTGCCACTTCCTGCTCCCGTCACTTCCTGCTTCCATCACTTCCTGCTCCCGTCACTTCCTGCTCCCGTCACTTCCTGCTTCCATCACTTCCTGCTCCCATCACTTCCTGCTTCTGTCACTTCCTGCTTCCGTCACTTCCTGCTCCCGTCACTTCCTGCTCCTCATCACTTCTTCCTCCTCGTAACTAGCTCTACATCCTGCAGCTCTACATCCTGTCCCAATCACATCACACCTGGTTTACAGAGTCCAGCATGGAGCAGGCTCCGCCTCCGCTAATAAAACATGAAGATAATGCAGAAGTACAAAAAAGGTGTAATTCTGGAGAAATTCCAGCAGGGGGCGATGATGCTGGTTTCAAAAAGAGCCCCGGTCTCATTGGAACCATTCAAAAATGCAGATTTTCAGAGAGCAGATAAACATATAAAGCGCCCGGTTCCAGACCCTGTCCCGGTCTCTGTCTCTGGTTTCTACAACCTGCTGCTTCAACAGACTCTGATTTTCACATAAATCATTTGGTGATTTTATTTTATGAGTTAAAGTTCAGCACAAATCGCCCTATCACAGCGCCTCCTCTGTCCACGTGATGCGGTCACGTGACGGGCTGGACCAATCGCATTACATCCGGTTTCAAATATTCAAAGTGGAGACGTCCTGCTGGACTCGCTGGGGTCTTCAGACCGGCAGGTGGGACGCTGTGGGGGGACGTCACGAAAGGTCTGTCCATTTATTTACAATCTATGGGCTAGAGACGACCTGTGCCGCGTTAGCTCCGCCCACCTCTATATACAGCCAATGAGAATGCTGTGGGGGACGCCACATTAGCCCCACCCACCTTTATAGACAGCCAATGGGAATAGGGCACTACAAATTTCCCACAATGCATTTTGAAAAGTAGTGAGCATTCATGGTCCCGAGACGGCTCAATATTACCCATGGTGCATTGCGAATCTCCAGCAAAATAGCGGAAGCGCAGCAGCGCGAGACAGGAATAATTTAATAATATATTTTTATTTATTCTTCAATGATTAGAAAGATGACAAGGAAAGTAAGATGCAGAATAAGAGACATTAAAATATATATATTACAAAGCGTCTGGTTACCATGGTAGCGGCCAAAGGTCACGTGATCAGCGCTGAGGGAAAAAAGTAGAGAGCTGTGAGTCCGAATCCCAACAGATTCAGGCTCTATAAAGTCCACTGTGTAGTCCAGCTCTGTGGAGTGACTGAGGGGTGACGGGACAGTGTGGACATTCGGACACTGCCTGAACACGGTTTGTAGACTGTGGAGCTCCAAAGCTCTACACACTGCAGCTCTACGTATACAGCTCGACAGCTCTACCTCGTGCAGCTCTATCTCGTACAGCTCTATCTCATGCCGCCCTACCTCGTGCAGCTCTACAGCTCTACCTCGTGCAGCTCTACAGCTCTACCTCGTGCAGCTCTACAGCGCTACCTCGTGCCGCTCTACCTCGTGCAGCTCTACCTCGTGCCGCTCTACCTCGTGCCGCTCTACCTCGTGCCGCTCTACCTCCTGCAGCTCTACCTCCTGCAGCTCTACCTCGTGCAGCCCTACCTCGTGCAGCTCTACCTCCTGCAGCTCTACCTCCTGCAGCTCTATAGCTCTACCTCCTGCAGCTCTACCTCCTGCAGCTCTACCTCGTGCAGCCCTACCTCGTGCAGCTCTATAGCTCTACCTCCTGCAGCTATACCTCGTGCAGCTCTACCTCGTGCAGCTCTACCTCGTGCAGCTCTATAGCTCTACCTCCTGCAGCTCTACCTCGTGCAGCTATACCTCGTGCAGCTCTACCTCGTGCAGCTCTACCTCGTGCAGCTCTACCTCGTGCAGCTCTACCTACAGTCCTCAGAAAACAGTCTCAGGTCAACACAAACAGTTAAACAGTTCATCGAAACACACGAGACTTTAGGGAACTGCTGATGAATTATTCATTCACCTCCCGCCTGTGTGTGTGTGTGTGTGTGTGTGTGTGTGTGTGTGTGTGTGTGTGTGTGTGTGTGTGTGTGTGTGTTTTCTTGGTTGAACACTGATATTCGGCTGTTAACACGAAGCTCAACTTGTAGAATCACTGCTGTTTATCAAGCAGATGGAAGGGTTAGGTTAGTTTGTGTGTGTGTGTGTCTATGTGTGTGTGTGTGTGTGTGCGTGTGTGTGTGTTTTGATGAATGAAAATGAAGGCGCAGGGAGGAAGACATGAGACGGGAAAAGAGAGGTGGAGGACAGCAGCAGCCCCCCCCCCCCGGCACACACTTACCGATCTCCTTGTGCTCTCTGGAGGAGCCTCAGGAGGAGGCGGGGGGGGGAGATGCAAAAAAGAAAAAAGAGAAAAAAACTCCGGCAGAGGAAAGATCCTGCGATTAGTCCAAATCATCCAGAGGACACACACACACACACACACACACACACACACACACACAGACGCGCGCGCAGACGCGGCGTCGCAGTGGCTGCGCCGGGTGAGAGGAGAGCAGCCGGCAGCTCGTCCTGCGCCTCCTGCTCAGTCCCGGTTCGTCCTCCCGGTTAGTCCTGGTTATTCCCGGGTAGTCCTCCAGGTTAGTCCTCCCGGTTCGTCCCGGTTCGTCCCGGCTGGTCCTCCTGGCGGTGCAGGAGTCACTCCTCTGTGTCCTTCAGCAGTGGACTGATGCTGCTGCTGCAGACAGGAGGCTGGACTGCTTCCTGCTCCTCCTCCTCCTCTTCCTCCTCCTCCTCCTCCTCCTCCTCCTCCTCCTCCTCCTCTTCCTCCTCCTCCTCCTCTTCCTCCTCCTCCTCCTCCTCCTCCTCCTCCTCCTCCTCCTCCTCCTCTTCCTCCTCCTCTTCCTCCTCCTCCTCCTCCTCCTCCTCCTCCTCCTCCTCCTCCTCCTCTTCCTCCTCCTCTTCCTCCTCCTCCTCCTCCTCCTCCTCCTCCTCCTCCTCCTCTTCCTCCTCCTCTTCCTCCTCCTCCTCCTCTTCCTCCTCCTCCTCCTCCTCCTCCTCCTCCTCCTCCTCCTCCTCCTCCTCCTCCTCCTCTTCCTCCTCCTCCTCCTCTTCCTCCTCCTCCTCCTCCTCCTCCTCCTCTTCCTCCTCCTCCTCCTCCTCCTCCTCCTCCTCTTCCTCCTTCTCCTCTTCCTCCTCCTCTTCCCCCTCCTCCTCCTCCTCTTCCCCCTCCTCCTCCTCCTCCTCCTCCTCTTCCTCCTCCTCCTCCTCCTCTTCCTCCTCCTCTTCCTCCTCCTCCTCCTCCTCTTCCTCCTCCTCCTCCTCCTCCTCCTCCTCCTCCTCTTCCTCCTCCTCCTCCTCCTCCTCCTCCTCCTCTTCCTCCAGCAGCTGCATTTCATTCACGTCTCAAGCTGCGTTCACTCCGCCAAAGGATTTCTCCGTTTTTGCGTTAAAATCGAACAGGAAACGGGGAACGCGCGTTCAACCGGCGACGAAACGCTTTCGCTTCCGTTTTCGCGGCGCGTCGGGGCGCTCTGTCGGCGGCGGCGCGATTTTGCGGCCAACGCTGAAGTCGGGAAATTTGAACTTTTGTCGCGATGCGTTTTTGTGGCGAACCAATCAGAGAGCGTCTCCATGGTGACGTAGGTCAGGGGGCGGGGCCAGGGAAAGCCACACTGGCGCAGCTCCTGGAGCGACGGTGAAACTCACCAAACTCCCACCGTCTGGGGATCACATGGTGCAGCCGACGGCGTCCTGTCTGGCTGCATTAGCATACACCACTCGCTCAACAGGCTTAGCATGATGCTAAGCTAACACAGTGGAAGGCCGGAAGCCCCGCCTTCCCACCACAGACGCGTCGTGTCGGACCTCAAAATTGTGTTCAACTCGTCAAAAAACAGTCTGAACGCAGCTTCATTCGTTCTTCCGCTTTCTTAAACTTCCCGTTCAGCTTCACATCCACATCCTCCACCCACGCTCCACCCCTCATCCACTCATCCTCCATCCATAACCCTAACCCATCATCCATGCACCCGTTATCCAACCATCAGCCATCTAACATTCACCCAGCATCCACCACAACTCCACCGTCCTCCATCGTTTCCCCACCCGTCCTCCACCTGAGGTGACGTAAACCCGTCACACAGGGAAGCTAGTCCGGCTAGCTAATGCTGAAATTCTACTCTGGACTTAAACTAACACCATGAGAAACACTGCAGTCACAAATCTTCAGCTAATGCTAATGCTAATGCTAACAGTGAGCGAGAAGGAGGACCACAGCTTAAACAACAACAACAACAACAACAACAACAAAAGTTAAAAGGAAGAATTCTAAACACTTTATCACAGCTGCAATGTTAGCATTAGCATTAGCATTAGCATTAGCATTAGGCCAAGCTGGCCAGCTGCTTTAGAGGCAAACAGAGGAGGGGGGGTGAGAGAGGGAGAGAGAGAGAGAGGGAGAGAAAGGGAGGGTGAGAGAGAGAGAGGGTGGATGAGAGATGGAGGGAGAGAGAGAGGGTGGGAGAGAGAGAGATGGAGGTGAAGCGAATCTCTCTCTCTCTCTGACTCCAGCTGCTCGCCGGCAGAATAATGATGAGCTGCTCGACATGCTGGTCACATCTCTACTCTGTCAATGGGGGGGCGAGAGAGGGAGACAGAGAGGGAGAGGGGGGGGAGAGAGAGGGAGACGGGGGGGGGGGGGGGGGGGGGGGGGGGGGGGGGGGGGGGGGGGGGGGGGGG
>NC_043765.1:753515-757987 GCF_902148845.1 Salarias fasciatus
GGAGGGAGGGTGGAGGGAGGTGTGGAGGGAGGGTGGAGGGAGATGGAGGGAGGGTGGAGGGAAGGTGGAGGGTAGGGTGGAGGGAAGGTGGAGGGAGGGTGGAGGAGATGAGGGAGGTGGAGGGAAGGGTGGAGGGAGGGTGGAGGGAAGGTGGAGGGAGGTGGAGGGAGATGAGGGAGGGTGGAGGGAGATGGAGGGAGGGTGGGGAGGGAAGGTGGAGGGAGGGTGGAGGAGATGTGGGAGGGTGGAGGGAGGGGGAGGGGGTGGAGGCAGGGTGGAGGGAGGTGGAGGAGGTGGAGGGAGGGTGGAGGCAGGTGGAGGCAGGGTGGAGGGAGGGTGGAGGGAGGTGGAGGGAGGGTGGAGGGAGGGTGGAGGCAGGGTGGAGGGAGGGTGGAGGGAGATGGAGGGAGGGTGGAGGCAGGTGGAGGCAGGGTGGAGGGAGGGTGGAGGCAGGGTGGAGGCAGGGTGGAGGTGGGGTGGAGGGAGGGTGGAGGGAGGGTGGAGGCAGGTGGAGGCAGGGTGGAGGGAGGGTGGAGGGAGGGTGGAGGCAGGGTGGAGGGAGGGTGGAGGCAGGTGGAGGGAGGGTGGAGGGAGGGTGGAGGGAGGGTGGAGGGAGGGTGGAGGTGGGGGATTGACGATCAGGACCTCAGACCAGGTCTGGTTTAGAAGACGTCTTCATGTTTGGCCCAGAGCTCTTCAGGGTTCAGGCTCCACAGGATCAGAGACTTCTGGTCCCTATCCGGTCCACACGGCCCACAGACCGGTGGAGGACATTTTTATGGAAAATCAAACTTTTTTCCTCCCTTGTCCTGTTGGGCAGCTGGTCGTGCAATACTGTCTGATTGGAGCCTTTTACTGTCCGAACAGATTTTACTGTCAGCAGCAGGACGAGACTGAGTCTCCTCCTGCTGCTGCCTTTATTTAAAGCTGGCATCCGGCATGGCTGAGGACAGGACCGGGACGGAGACGCTCAGAGAGCGAGAGACAGGAAGAGAGAGAGATAAAGAGGGGGGGGGGGGGGGGGGGCACAACCTATGTACAAATTCACAATACAAAACAGTGTTGTCGACGCACCACACGCAACCGAGAACAATCCCAAACCTCCAATCTAGACAACACCAAAACAGAGCCGACAACCAACACAGAAACTGACAGAACCGTACATATACATATATATATATACAATTTTTTTTTTCTCCCTGACGAACCATAGTAGTGAACAGACCAGGCCACAAAAGTAAAAGGAGGTGTAGGGAAGGAAGGAAATGCAAGGACACCACAAACCCTTTTTTTTTTTTTTTTGAGAATATAGGTAGTAGTAACTAGTAGTAACTAGTAGTAACTAGTAGTAAACTCAGGGCGTGCATCAAGAGAGGTCCACCACAGATTAGTGCCGGCCCGGACCTTTGGAATACTCTTCCCACTGATATCAGAGCTGCTCAAATCATTGCTGAAACCCACTTCTTTTCTCTGGCTTTCAATTCAAGTTGACTTTAAGGCTTTTTGTTACTGTAATTTTATCGTATTAGCAGCTTTTGTTTTAGTCTTGTGTTTAGTGTTTACTATAGTTGACCTTTCATTATATAATGGCGGTTTAATAATCGTGGAAAGCACTTTGGGGCAGTATGTTTCTGTTTTTAAATGTGCTATATAAATAAACTTGACCTTGACCTTGACCTTGACCTTGACCATTAGTCTCACCACCACAAGAAGACAAGGTAACCCAGTATGCGAAGAGTGATTAAAGATCAGCGTGATCATGCAAATGTGATGGTGACAGTGATGGTGATAGTGATCATGCATATATGACCTCTGACCCCTGAGAAGGCCAGAAGCAGCCCAGAGAGGCCCTCAGAGCCCAGACAGCCGGCGGTCATCACAGAGCCCGGATCCAAGCCGCCCCCCAGGCAGACGCCCACGCTCCGGTTCAGAAACGGGGCAGAGGAAAGCCCCGGCCGGGGACCCCGGCGGTCCCGGGGCCCGGGCCCCGCGGAGCCACGACCGGCAGGAGCCGGTCCACCCCGGGCGCCGGACGCCCGGGGCGGGCAGGGCCGAGAGCCCAAGGCCCAAGAGCCCAGGAGCCGACCCCCACCCAGCGAAGGGCTAGGACCCACCCGTGTGAAGCCAGCCCCACGGCGGCTACCCACCCCGGGCCAGTACACCCCCCAGCGCTCCGGGCCACGCCCCCCGAGATCCAGGGCATCCCCCCCCCCCCCCCCCCCCCCCACCCCCACCCTGTCCTCTCCCACCTCACTCCCCCCCACCCCAACCCACACTTACACCCACTCAGTCACAACTGACACCACACACACACACACACCACACAACACACACACACACACACACACACAACACACACAGAGTCAACCCTAACCCCAAACACACTCACAGTCCCACGTCATCCACTGTCATAATCATGTGGGAGACCCCCCCCGGAAGGCGAGGGAACACCGAACCCCACATCCGACCCCCCCGCCACCCACAACCGCCGCCCCCACCCCCCACCCCACCGCTGCAGACAGGTATGCACCCCCCAGAGCCAGCAGCCCCCCAAACCACAGCCGATCCAAACCCCAGGCCTGTAAAGAAAACAACAACGTCTGGGCGTCTGGACGTCCAGACGCCCAGACGTCCAGACGTCCAGACGTCCAGACGCCCAGACGTCCAGACGTCCAGACGCCCGGACGTCCAGACGCCCGGACGTCCAGACGCCCGGACGTCCAGACGCCAGACGTCCGGCATCCAGACGTCCAGACGCCCAGATGTCCAGACGCCCGGACGTCCAGACGCCCAGACGTCCGGACATCCAGACGTCCAGATGTCCAGACGCCCAGACGCCCGGACGTCCGGACGCCCAGACGTCCAGACGTCCAGACGTTCTCCCTTCCAGGCAGAAGAACCTTAAACGTTCCTCTGAGCCCAGACCTCCAGTCAGCACCGCTCCTCCAGGGTGGGTTTTTTTTCAGAGCTCGCTTCCTCACTGGACGCAGTGGCCTGGCTTCACTGGGTTGCCAGGTCCTCACTCATCTCCTGCCACGGCACCGGGCTGCGGTTCCCTCGCTGGGCGGAGAGTCGACCATCGGTCCGGTATATCAGACTGACTGTTTTGTATGTTCTATCTGACCACAGTGTTTCTCATCTGTTATTCACAGATACATCTGGTCAGTGATCTTCAGTCATAAGACTCGGGGCGGGTCAGAGTCTCTGCTGTGGAGAGCAAGCAGAGGCAGGAATGCAATATTTGAACTGGTCTGGACAAACACAGTGAATCATTCTAGAATAAATTAACACTTTGTGTGACGTTGCAACAGCCGACTTGGGTAAAACAGCAGAACAAAGCCCCGGCATCCCGGAGCGGCGGCTGCAAGGCCTCACCAGACCATTACAACAACGCGAATCAACCTGAGACAGACATGAATGATTTTTAATGTCTTAAAAATCAGTCATGTTATCGGTAGACCAGCAGGCAGGTGAACGGTTTCTGCAGCCAACAGTCATTTGCTGTGAAAGTGATAATACTGTTGTCAACATGTTTGATGGCACAAAGCCTCTTGGGCTTCCGTAGATACTTCCTGTTGGTGTTTTGCAGGCGAACGAGAGACTTTTCTGAGTCTTGATCACTGTTCGTCTCTCAGACTGAGGAAAATCTATAAATGTTAGTATTGGAATAAATAATGTTTGTGTTTGGTATTTAGTGAGTGGAATGTTCTGCGACTGCAGTGCTAACAGTTAGCATGTCAATGGGTTATCCCATCAAAGTTAGCATTTAACTAAGTGGAATTTTTTTTTTTTATTAATGGAAGTAGTGACAACCGTCTCAGCCGACTCCTGAAATAAATCAAAAGAAGTTTCTCACCTACTTGAAATAAATACATTTTCCACATCAACATGTCACGAAACCATACAAAATGAGAACCTAAGAAGAGATTTTGAAAAGGCATCAGGTAAATAAAGACATTTTTTATTGAAAATCAAACTTGTTGAAGTCTTCCAGACGATCTTCCCTCATCACGGAGAAACGTCCTCAGCAGCACTGTTTTTATTCTTCGTTTTACGAAGCCATTATTAAGAACGTTGAGCTGAATAAAGGCATCTAGAAACAATATGGACACATCTCTTTAAGGACATCCCAAAAAAATGACATGTAACGTATTTCACAGAGGTTCCTGCACAGGCAGGAGAAACAGTCGTTGCTTTTAGCCGACGGAAAAGGTCAGTTACCGATGAGCAGTTTCACCTCATCGCTGCTGGAACAGACGGTAAGTGAACTTCACACAGCAACAGCGACGGCACCGTGCTGGTTCTGCCCGGTACTCTCAATCTAACCGCTTCTCTGAGCGTCTGAGACCTGAAGCCACACCGCCAGATAAACGACAGGAAGCCGCCCAGCGGAGCCGCCCACTTCCTGTCACACAAACAGCTGCACAAATGAACAGAGCGAACAAACATCGCCGTCGTCGACACACCTGCAG
>NC_043765.1:758487-895987 GCF_902148845.1 Salarias fasciatus
ACTCTACTGATTGAAGTCATTGTGTTGGTTCTGCCTGCAGGTGGTGACCTTCCTGAACGACCTCTACACCTGCTTCGACACCATCATTGACAACTTTGATGTGTACAAGGTGAAGCTGCTAACTCTGAGGCTGTTAGCTGAAGGCTAACAGGCTAACAGTCTCCCTCCAGGCTAACAGTCTCCCTCCAGGCTAACAGTCTCCCTCCAGGCTAACAGGCTAACAGTCTCCCTCCATGCTAACAGGCTAACAGTCTCCCTCCAGGCTAACAGTCTCCCTCCATGCTAACAGTCTCCCTCCATGCTAACAGTCTCCCTCCATGCTAACAGGCTAACAGTCTCCCTCCAGGCTAACAGTCTCCCTCCATGCTAACAGGCTAACAGTCTCCCTCCATGCTAACAGGCTAACAGTCTCCCTCCAGGCTAACAGTCTCCCTCCAGGCTAACAGTCTCCCTCCATGCTAACAGGCTAACAGTCTCCCTCCATGCTAACAGGCTAACAGCCTCCCTTCAGGCCAACAGGCCTGCTCAGGCTAATACCTTAGCTTTCTCCCAGCATGCTCCTGGTCTGAGGGCCACCTGGTGGTTTTGCGTGCCTCCGCCAGGTGGAGACGATCGGCGACGCCTACATGGTGGTGTCGGGGCTGCCGGAGAGGAACGGCACGCTGCACGGCCGCGAGGTGGCCGGCATGGCGCTGCGGCTGCTGGACGCCGTCCGCAGCTTTCCCATCCAACACCGAGCCAATCAGCAGCTGCAGCTGCGCATCGGCATCCACAGCGGTACGGCAACGCGACACAACACGGCGCGACACAACGCTACACAACAGCGCTACACAACACAGAGCTACACAACACAGCGATACACAACAGCGCTACACAACACAGAACTACACAACACTACACAACACAGAACTACACAACACAGCGCTACACAACACAGAACTACACAACACAGCGCTACACAACAGAACTACACAACACAGCGCGACACAACACTACACAACACAGAACTACACAACACAGCGCTACACAACACAGAACTACACAACACAGCGCTACACAACACAGCGCTACACAACACAGCGCGACACAACACAGAACTACACAACACAGCGCTACACAACAGCGCTACACAACACAGAACTACACAACAGCGCTACACAACACAGAACTACACAACACAGCGCTACACAACACAGCGCGACAACACAGAACTACACAACACAGCACTACACAACACAGAACTACACAACACAGAACTACACAACACAGCGCTACACAACACAGAACTACACAACACAGCACTACACAACACAGAACTACACAACACAGAACTACACAACACAGCGCTACACAACACAGAACTACACAACACAGCGCTACACAACAGAACTACACAACACAGCGCGACACAACACTACACAACACAGCGCTACACAACACAGAACTACACAACACAGAACTACACAACACAGCGCGACACAACACTACGCAACACAGTGCTACACAACACAGAACTACACAACACAGCGCTACACAACACAGAACTACATAACACAGCGCGACACAACACTACACAACATAGCGCTACACAACACAGAACTACACAACACAGAACTACACAACACAGAACTACACAACACAGCGCTACACAACACAGAACTACACAACACAGCGCTACACAACAGAACTACACAACACAGCGCGACACAACACTACACAACATAGCGCTACACAACACAGAACTACACAACACAGAACTACACAACACAGCGCGACACAACACTACGCAACACAGTGCTACACAACACAGAACTACACAACACAGCGCTACACAACACAGAACTACATAACACAGCGCGACACAACGCTACACAACACAGCGGTACACAACACAGAACTACACAACACAGAACTACACAACACAGCGCTACACAACACAGAACTACACAACACAGCGCGACACAACGCTACACAACACAGCGGTACACAACACAGAACTACACAACACAGAACTACATAACACAGCGCTACACAACACAGAACTACACAACACAGAACTACACAACACAGCGCGACACAACACAGAACTACACAACACAGAACTACATAACACAGCGCTACACAACACAGAACTACACAACACAGAACTACACAACACAGCGCGACACAACACAGAACTACACAACACAGCGCTACACAACACAGAACTACACAACACAGCGCTACACAACACAGAACTACACAACACAGAACTACACGACACAGCGCGACACAGCGCTACACAACACAGCGCTACACAACACAGAACTACACAACACTACACAACACAGGGCTACACAACACAGAACTACACAACACAGCGCTACACAACACAGCGCTACACAACACAGCGCTACACAACACAGAACTACACAACACTACACAACACAGGGCTACACAACACAGAACTACACAACACAGCGCTACACAACACAGCGCTACACAACACAGAACTACACAACACAGCACACCACACACCACACAACACACACAGTCCAGGCTGACTGCAGTGTTGTGTTGTGTTGTGTTGTGTTGTGTTGTGTTGTCCAGGCTGACTGCAGTGTTGTGTTGTGTTTTGTTGTGTTGTGTTGTGTTGTCCAGGCTGACTGCAGTGTTGTGTTGTGTTGTGTTGTGTTGTGTTGTCCAGGCTGACTGCAGTGTTGTGTTGTGTTGTGTTGTGTTGTTTTGTGTTGTGTTGTGTTGTCCAGGCTGACTGCAGTGTTGTGTTGTGTTGTGTTGTGTTGTCCAGGCTGACTGCAGTGTTGTGTTGTGTTGTGTTGTGTTGTGTTGTGTTGTGTTGTGTTGTGTTGTCCAGGCTGACTGCAGTGTTGTGTTGTGTTGTGTTGTGTTGTGTTGTCTTGTGTTGTCTTGTGTTGTGTTGTCCAGGCTGACTGCAGTGTTGTTGTGTTGTGTTGTGTTGTGTTGTGTTGTGTTGTCCAGGCTGACTGCAGTGTTGTGTTGTGTTGTGTTGTGTTGTGTTGTGTTGTGTTGTGTTGTGTTGTGTTGTGTTGTGTTGTCCAGCCTGACTGCAGTGTTGTGTTGTGTTGTGTTGTGTTGTCCAGCCTGACTGCAGTGTTGTGTTGTGTTGTGTTGTGTTGTCCAGGCTGACTGCAGTGTTGTGTTGTGTTGTGTTGTGTTGTCCAGGCTGACTGCAGTGTTGTGTTGTGTTGTGTTGTGTTGTCCAGGCTGACTGCAGTGTTGTGTTGTGTTGTGTTGTGTTGTGTTGTGTTGTGTTGTGTTGTGTTGTCCAGCCTGACTGCAGTGTTGTGTTGTGTTGTGTTGTGTTGTGTTGTGTTGTGTTGTCCAGGCTGACTGCAGTGTTGTGTTGTGTTGTGTTGTGTTGTGTTGTGTTGTGTTGTCCAGGCTGACTGCAGTGTTGTGTTGTGTTGTGTTGTGTTGTCAGGCCCGGTGTGTGCCGGGGTTGTGGGTCTGAAGATGCCTCGATACTGTTTGTTTGGAGACACGGTGAACACGGCGTCCCGCATGGAGTCCAGCGGACAGGGTGAGAGCAGACCCACACTGGGGGGGTCAGGGAGGTCGGGGGGGTCGGGGGGGTCGGGGGGGTCGGGTGGGTTGGGGGGTCGGGGAGGTTGGGGGGTCGGGGGGGTCGGGGAGGTGGGGGGTTGGGGGGGTCAGGGGGTCGGGGGGTCGGGGGGTCAGGGGTGGGTCGGGGAGGTTGGGGGGTCGGGGGGGTCGGGGAGGTGGGGGGTTGGGGGGGTCGGGGGGTCGGGGGGTCAGGGGAGGGATTAAAGCAGAACTATGCAACATCTTTACGTCAATAACTGTTTTACAGAATCCCTGTGGGGGGAAACAGAGACCCCCCCCCCCCCCCCCCCCCCCCCCCCCCGGGGTCTGTGTCCTGAAAACAGTACTTGCAGCTTTCAGAGCAGCGACCCGACTACATCTGAGAGAACAGACCTGCTTTTCGGCGCTCAGGCGGAGGACGGGGATAAAAGCACGTAAAACCCTCGCTAGCGTTAGCAACGCCACCCTGAGGGGCTCGCCACGGCAGAACCAACAAGACAGAGAGAACCTTTGTCTGATGAGCAGAAAAAGAGGAAACAGGACCGGGACGCTCTCTGGGGGGGGGGGGATTGTTTACGACAGTGAGCTTTCACAGGAGACCAGCAGGGGGAGCGCCAGAGCAACAGTTGCAAAGTTCTCCTTTAAATTGAATTGAATTGCACAGACCCCGGTGGTATCCAATCAGAACGCTGCAGACCCCGGTGGTATCCAATCAGAACGCTGCAGACCCTGGTGGTATCCAATCAGAACGCTGCAGACCCCGGTGGTATCCAATCAGAACGCTGCAGACCCCGGTGGTATCCAATCAGAACGCTGCAGACCCCGGTGGTATCCAATCAGAACGCTGCTGCCCTGGCGGGAGACAGCAGTGAGTCCCTGGTTTCCGTGGAAACGGCTCTCTGTAACGCGGCGCTCTCTGCTCGCAGCGCTCAGGATCCACGTGTCGGAGGCGACTCGCCGCGTCCTGACGGAGTCCAGCGGCTTCCGGCTGCAGCTCCGAGGAGAGATCGAGGTGAAGGGGAAAGGACGCATGAGGACATACTGGCTACTGGGAGAGGACACGTCCACCTGATGGAGGACACACGGAGCTGTCCAGGCAGGTGGAGGACAGGTGGAGGACAGATGAAGGGACTGATGCACTGAAACGTGACCTTCATGTAAAAAACACAAATGAAAACTTGGGATTGATTCTGTTGTGATTTATAATAAACACACACCAGTACTGTAGGAGTCATGTTGGAGTACTCAGATTACTTTGTGTGGATGGAGTCATGTTGGAGTACTCAGATTACTTTGTGTGGATGGAGTCATGTTGGAGTAAATCAAATCAAACTTTAGTTGAATGAATGGATGAATGAATGAATGAATGATGGCTTTATTAGCCCCTGTGCTTCCTCCAGGAAACTAAAGTGAGGATGAGGAACCAAAAACCAACCGGCACCAATTCAGCAGGTCAGCAGGTCAGAAGGTCAACAGGTCAGAAGGTCAAAAGGTCAGCCATCAGCAGGTCAACAGGTCAGCAGGTCAAAAGGTCAGCCATCAGCAGGTCAACAGGTCAGCAGGTCAAAAGTTCAGCCATCAGCAGGTCAACAGGTCAGCAGGTCAAAAGGTCAGCAGGTCAAAAGGTCAGCCATCAGCAGGTCAGAAGGTCAACAGGTCAGCAGGTCAAAAGGTCAGCCATCAGCAGGTCAACAGGTCAGCAGGTCAAAAGGTCAGCCATCAGCAGGTCAACAGGTCAGCAGGTCAAAAGTTCAGCCATCAGCAGGTCAACAGGTCAGCAGGTCAAAAGGTCAGCAGGTCAAAAGGTCAGCAGGTCAAAAGGTCAGCCATCAGCAGGTCAGAAGGTCAACAGGTCAGCAGGTCAAAAGGTCAGCCATCAGCAGGTCAACAGGTCAGAAGGTCAACAGGTCAGAAGGTTCACAGGTCAGCCATCAACAGGTCAACAGGTCAGCCATCAGTAGGTCAGAAGGTCAGTCGGTCAGAAGGTCAACAGGGCAGAATGTCAACAGGTCAGCTTGTCAGCCATCAGCAGGTCAGAAGGTCAGCAGGTCAGCTGATGTGCTAATAGAGCACTTTTC
Organism: Salarias fasciatus; assembly: GCF_902148845.1. Taxonomy (NCBI): domain Eukaryota; kingdom Metazoa; phylum Chordata; class Actinopteri; order Blenniiformes; family Blenniidae; genus Salarias; species Salarias fasciatus. Next base: position 764,130 of record NC_043765.1, read on the forward strand.
ATTTTAGAAGAAACCACAGTGCTGGACACTGTCAAGCACAAAAACACACAGTTGGGTGACTGACTCCCATTCATATCTAACCCCGAACCCCGAACACTAACCCCTAACCCTAAACCTGAACCCTAACCCTAACCCTAACCCTAGTTGACTGTAGAGGACTGTAGTTGGCTGTATTTCGCTGTAGAGGGCTGTAGTTGACTGTAGTTGGCTGCAGTTGACTGTAGTTGACTGTGGTTAGCCGTAGTTGACTGTGGAGGACTGTAGATGTCTGTAGTTAGCTGTAGTTGGCTGTAGAGGGCTGTAGTTGACTGTAGAGGACTGTAGTTGACTGTAGTTGACTGTAGTTGACTGTACTTAACTGTAGGGGACTGTAGTTGACTGTTTATAGCTGTAGTTGACTACAGTAGACTGCAGAGGACTGTAGTTGACTGTAGTTGACTGTAGAGAGCTGTAGTTGACTGTATTTGACTGTGGTTAGCTGTGGTTGACTGTAGAGTTCTGTAGTCGACTGTGTTTAGCTGTAGTTGACTGTAGTTGACGGTGGTTAGCTGGAGTTGACTGTAGAGGACTGTAGATGTCTGTAGTTGACTGTAGTTAGCTGTAGTTGACTGTAGTTAGCTGTAGTTGGCTGTAGAGGGCTGTAGTTGACTGTAGAGGGCTGTAGTTGACTGTAGAGGACTGTACTTGACTGTAGTTGACTGTACTTGACTGTAAGGGACTGTAGTTGACTGTTTTTAGCTATAGTTGACTGCAGTAGACTGCAGAGGACTGTAGTTGACTGTAGAGAGCTGTAGTTGACTGTTTTAGCTGTAGTTGACTGTGGTTAGCAGTAGTTGACTGCAGAGGACTGTAGTTGACTGTAGTTGACTGTAGATGACTGTAGTTGACTGTAGAGGACTGTAGTTGACTGTAGAGGACTGTAATTTACTGGTTTTAGCTGTAGTTGACTGTAGTTGACTGTGGTTAGCTGTAGTTGACTGTAGAGGACTGTAGTAGACTGTTTTTAGCTGTAGTTGATTGTAGTTGACGTTTGTTAGCTGTAGTTGAATGTAGAGGACTGTAGATAACTGTAGTTCACTGTAGTTGAGTGTTTTTAGCTGTAGTTGACTGTACTTGGCTGTGGTTAGCTGTAGTTGACTGTAGAGGACTGTAGTTGACTGTAGAGGACTGTAGTTGACTGTTCTTAGCTGTAGTTGACTGTATTTGACTGTGGTTAGCTGTGGTTGACTGTAGAGTTCTGTCGTCGACTGTTTTTAGCTGTAGTTGACTGTAGTTGACGGTGGTTCGCTGTAGTTGACTGTAGAGGACTGTAGATGTCTGTAGTTGACTGTAGTTAGCTGTAGTTGGCTGTAGAGGGCGGTAGTTGACTGTAGAGGGCTGTAGTTGACTGTATTTAGCTGTAGTTGACTGTGGAGGACTGTAGATGTCTGTAGTTAGCTGTAGAGTTCTGTAGTTGGCTGTAGTTAGTTGTAGTTGACTGTAGAGAGCTGTCGTTGACTGTAGTTAGCTGTAGTTGGCTGTAGAGGGCTGTAGTTGACTGTAGAGGACTGTAGTTGACTGTAGTTGACTGTACTTAACTGTAGGGGACTGTAGTTGACTGTTTTTAGCTGTAGTTGACTACAGTAGACTGCAGAGGACTGTAGTTGACTGTAGTTGACTGTAGAGAGCTGTAGTTGACTGTAGTTAGCTGTAGTTGAATGTAGAGGACTGTAGATAACTGTAGTTCACTGTAGTTGAGTGTTTTTAGCTGTAGTTGACTGCAGTTGACTGTGGTTAGCTGTAGTTGACTGTAGAGGACTGTAGTTGGCTGTTCTTAGCTGTAGTTGACTGTATGTGACTGTGGTTAGCTGTGGTTGACTGTAGAGTTCTGTAGTCGACTGTTTTTAGCTGGAGTTGACTGTAGTTGACGGTCGTTAGCTGTAGTTGACTGTAGAGGACTGTAGATGTCTGTAGTTGACTGTAGTTAGCTGTAGTTGACTGTAGTTAGCTGTAGTTGGCTGTAGAGGGCTGTAGTTGACTGTAGAGGACTGTAGTTGACTGTAGAGGACTGTACTTGACTGTAGTTGACTGTACTTGACTGTAAGGGACTGTAGTTGACTGTTTTAGCTGTAGTTGACTGTGGTTAGCAGTAGTTGACTGCAGAGGACTGTAGTTGACTGTAGTTGACTGTAGATGACTGTAGTTGACTGTAGTTGACTGTAGAGGACTGTAGTTGACTGTAGAGGACTGTAATTTACTGTTTTTAGCTGTAGTTGACTGTAGTTGACTGTGGTTAGCTGTAGTTGACTGTAGAGGACTGTAGTAGACTGTTTTTAGCTGTAGTTGACTGTAGTTGACGGTGGTTAGCTGTAGTTGACTGTAGAGGACTGTAGATGTCTGTAGTTGACTGTCGTTAGCTGTAGTTGACTGTAGTTAGCTGTAGTTGGCTGTAGAGGGCGGTAGTTGACTGTAGAGGGCTGTAGTTGACTGCAGTTGACTGTATTTAGCTGTAGTTGACTGTGGAGGACTGTAGATGTCTGTAGTTAGCTGTAGAGTTCTGTAGTTGGCTGTAGTTAGCTGTAGTTGACTGTAGAGAGCTGTCGTTGACTGTAGTTAGCTGTAGTTGGCTGTAGAGGGCTGTAGTTGACTGTAGAGGACTGTAGTTGACTGTAGTTGACTGTAGTTGACTGTACTTAACTGTAGGGGACTGTAGTTGACTGTTTTTAGCTGTAGTTGACTGCAGTAGACTGCAGAGGACTGTAGTTGACTGTAGTTGACTGTAGATGTCTGTAGTTGACTGTAGTTAAGCTGTAGTTGACTGTAGTTAGCTGTAGTTGGCTGTAGAGGGCTGTAGTTGACTGTAGAGGACTGTAGTTGACTGTAGTTGACTGTAGGGGACTGGAGTTGACTGTTTTTAGCTGTAGTTGACTGCACTAGACTGCAGAGGACTGTAGTTGACTGTAGAGAGCTGTCGTTGACTGTAGTTAGCTGTAGTTGAATGTAGAGGACTGTCGATAACTGTAGTTCACTGTAGTTGAGTGTTTTTAGCTGTAGTTCCCTGCAGTTGACTGTGGTTAGCTGTAGAGGACTGTAGTTGGCTGTAGTTAGCTGTAGAGGGCTGTAGTTGGCTGTATTTGACTGCAGAGGGCTGTAGTTGACTGTATATAAGGTGGCAAGGGGTGGAGTTGGGGGGGGTGGGGCTTGTGGGTGGGATCGGCCACTGTCACGTTCTCCGCAGGATTTGAAATCATTACTTGGAAATTGCGAACAGCTGTGTGGCGGACTTTTTTTTGGCTCCAAAATTTTTTTTGCAGACAGAACTTTGCGTTGCGTTCCCACGCACGGTTATTGTCAGATTTTCCAGCAGAGTTTCGTAGGTAAGGCCCCTGGACCTTATTTATAAGTGCGTGCATGCTCATAAACTCTCTCAGACCAACATGGTGCAGTTCGGAGTCCTTCAGAAGTTATTTAGATCCAACCGATTTAGTGGGGGCAAGGGGGCTTCAGTGTGGGACATCATGTCTGCAAAATCGCTCATTTCGGCTATATTTTTTCATCCATTACCAGTGTTATCATAAAGTCAGCTCGTCTACCGTCTTCAGGTGGGTCAGTTGACCCACCTGAAGACGGTCGGACGGCTGGCGACCGGACCCACGTGCTGGCCGCCCGCCTGCGGAGCCTGACCGGGCCAGGAAGCAGGGCCGCTGGGTCGGGGGAACCGTCCGCCATGGCAGCGGCGCTGGGTCGGTGCCGGGCGGGGGGCCCCCGTGGCAGCCCTGGGTTGCCTTTCAGACCAGGGTTGGATGCTCAAAGCTCTGCTCTGCTGGGATCTGCTGCGCTTCGCTCTTCTCTGACACCGTGCTAACTTAGCCACAATTAGCCAGGATGCTGGAGCCTCTCCCGTCAGCCGCCCCGCGGCCCGCGCACAGCGCTCCTCGCCCGGCTCGGACACCTCCAGAGACTCTCGGGGAGGAGAGACTTCCAGGAGCGCCTCCGCTGGGCACTGGAGCCGACACCGTGCTAACTTAGCCACAATTAGCTCGGATGGGAACGTTGCGGAGCTCCTCTCCCCAGCAGAGAGGCACCCTGAGTCGGCCTGTCTGTCACAGCGCCCGGGCTTCTGACTCGCCGGGAGGCTGCGGAGCTCCGAAATGAGCGATTTTTCAGAGATGATGTCCCGCACTGAAGCTCGCTTGCCGTGGCCCCCACTATATCGGTTGGATCTAAATAACTTCTGAAGGACTCCGAGCTGCACGATGTTTGTCTGAGTGAGTAAATGAGCATGACACACCTATAAATAAGGTCCAGGTGTCAAAAAACTGGAGTTGCCCTTTAAAGGCCAGCCTGACGCTCACCATAGTGGGCAGTGGCTGTGCTTTGACAGCTGAGTTTTCATTTTTCCCAGCTATGTAAAAAACAAATATTGACTGAAGTGTAGAGCAGGGGTGAGCGGTCTTAATAAGCTATAAATGCAGTGCATGCCCAAGCCCTTCAATAAAATAATTGAAAATATTCATCTGTCAGTGTGTTCTATAATGCAATACCTTTGTTCTACTGTTTTGGTCTGAAATTCCTGCCTTATCTGTCCCATTTTGTTTACGAAAAGTTGGAAAGCTGACCGCTTGTTTCGCGCATGCGCACTGCGATATTGAGCAGTCCCCGCGCTCGGGGCGGTCTACTGTACATGTGAGCCTTTTGAATGGCAAAAAAAGCTGTCAGTGAAGCAGCTCATCTGCCAACGCGCATGCTCACAACTGGATTCACTTCACAACCTAACTTCACTGCCTTGTAGTAGCCGAGTCAAAATGAGTCAAATCAATACAATTCAGTCTTTGCCTTCAGTGCCGTTTTTATGGAGTGAAACTAATGCCAAAACCTCTCCAACACAAAAAACGTGTTTTATTCACAGCCGATGATTCACACACAAACACAGTGTGTTTTGCAAAAGCAAAATGTCATTCACAACTAATGCACTTAGGTTTGTCCATCAAAAAAACGTTCCACAAATTAAAAAAATATATATCTGCACTTACATTAGAATATTCTTTAAGTGCAAAATAAAATCTTTCAAGATTAATTTTTTTTTCCGAGTACAAAAAACAATTCTGCGGGTTGGAGAAAAAAATCTGCAGGTTGGAGAAAAAATTCCGCGGGTTGGAGAAACTATTGGCTCTCCAGCGTCACGTGACTTTTGGCAGTGATTTTGCACCTTCCTGATTCGCATCCGCAGGACTTAGGATTTATTCACAACTGCCAGTGTTGTGTAATTTGCATGCCACAACAGGAGGTGGCGCTGTGCGCGTTCACATTTACAGTGTTTACAGTAAATGATCATGTACTGTGCTTCAGACAGAATTAAACACAAGGAGAAATGGACCAAAACAGAAAGGCGACGGACTGTATGGAGACCAGCTGGACCCGGTTCAGACCCGGTTGGGCTCCCTTACCGCTCCTGTTGTGGAAAAGGCTGCCTGGAAGTGAAATGTCCATCAAAGCATCGCAGCAGCACGGCGCTACAGGCTGTCAGGGCACGAACTTTTGTCTGGATTCAGTGATGGCATTTTGTCTTGAAGAAGACAGTAATACTACAGCCAGACACAGAAACACTACAGCCAGACACAGAAACACTACAGCCAGACACAGAAACACTACAGCCAGACAGACTCACATCTTTGTGACAGCTGCTAAGTTTTGTGACTTAGTTGTGTGGACCCGGTGGACTGCAAGGTGCACAATGTTTTCCTTCATTTTATTTGCAGTGTTATTTGTTTATGCACAATCTAATCCTACTTTATACAGTTGCAGTGATATTTGTTTGCAGACTTTTGCACCTTATTTGAACTGTAGCTGTAACTTTAACAGTGTGTTGCACTACACAAGAAGGTTGGTAATAAACAGAAGACTTTGAAACCAGAAATGGTGACATTATTGCAGCATGGGTAAATGGCACAGTCTCACAGAGGATTTCCCATTAAAATGAAGTTTCATAAATAGCTACTGAGCTACAATATTTAATTTCACCATAGTCTTATTAACTTATTAAAGCAGAGGCTGGTTTTTGTCACCATATGAGCAGTAACAGCTGAGGAGATTTACCTGTCCTGACAGAATGAAATGTTCAGGATAAATATCAGCATGAAGCAGAGGAAGACTGTTAGCCATCAATTTTATTTACAGAAAAACAGAAGTTGGCCACATAGAATCAAGATAAACAAAACAAGCGGTTCATCTCAGCACACATGGACTTCATTTCACCATTCATTCGTTTACAACGGACACACTGCTCACTCTCCACCATGTCGCTCTGTTGTGGAGCTTGATACACATCAGGTGTGTGAGGTTCAGGTGCAGCAGCTGCAGTAACTGCCGTCACGACCTCCTGTCTCCTTTTTCTCCGTTGGAATCTTTCCGCAGCTTTCTCCTCCGTGTGTGGAGATGTGATGACAGCTTCAGTCTGGATGAGTTTCATCACTTCATCAGCAGCTCTCCTGAAAAACACACACGAACATTATGACTTTTACCATGAGGTCAGTTACAGTAAACTCTCAAAGTCAGTCTCCTCTGAGTGAGGACAACTATCATAGAAATTCAAGTTAGTGGAGGAAAGAGAGAGTGCGAGCTAGCGTGGCTAACGCTAGCAGCCAGCTCACACTGCTGACACCGCTACACGGGTTAGCTCCGGCAGCGACCAAAATGACACGTAGCCACGAAGATCATTTACTTTTCATCAACAATGACCACAGACTCAGCTGCTGGCTGCTCAGGGCGCGTTGTTCTGGGGCGACTGACTCACTCGGTTGTGGTCCTGGCTGGTTGTGGATGGTGCTGTGCGTTAAACGGCATCAACAGCGCCACCTCCTGTTGTGGCCTGCAAATTACACAACACTGGCAGTTGTGAATAAATCCTGAGTCCTGCGGATGCGAATCAGGAAGCTGCAAAATCACTGCCAAAAGTCACGTGACGCTGGGGAGCCAATTGTTTCTCCAACCCGCAGAAAAGTTTCTCCAACCCGCGGAATTTTTTCTCCAACCTGCAGATTTTTTTCTCCAACCCGCAGAATTGTTTTTTGTACTCGGGAAAAAAAAAATTAATCTTGAAAGATTTTATTTTGCACTTAAAGAATATTTTAATGTAAGTGCAGATATATATTTTTTTTAATTTGTGGAACGATTTTTTGATGGACAAACCTAAGTGCATTAGTTGTGAATGACATTTTGCTTTTGCAAAACACACTGTGTTTGTGTGTGAATCATCGGCTGTGAATAAAACACGTTTTTTGTGTTGGAGAGGTTTTGGCATTAGTTTCACTCCATACGTTTTCCCAGAGAACTTTAGAAGAAAAGAGGGAAATAATTTCAAGTGGTCGACCTCCTCCTGATGTAGTCGTCACAAAAACAGTAAAGAATTTTGTCACTTTCAAGCTAGCACATATGAAAAACATAAATGGCTAGCTAGCTGATCTTCAGAGTCTCTGCATCCTGTAAACTGTTATTTTAGTATCCGTGTATCATTCGTTCATTCCATATCCGATTTACACTCAAATATCGGAAAACGGATAACGACCCGTTATTCAATTACTCATTTACAAATTAAAAATCGAAAATCAAATAATGGGCTGTTTTTTGCTGTTTTGATTTTGTTCTTAAGTTAAAAATAGAATATGAGAGAATGGGGATTTTTGTTGAATTCGTTTTTGGTTTTTATCATTTTCGATTTTTTGTAACCCGGAAGTTGTTGACTTTTTTTCTCAAGAAGGTCAGTCAGTCTGTACCGCGTGATTCAACCGGTCAGGATTTGTGAAGGATGGCGGACGCGTTGGTGGTTTTCAGAGAGGCGAAGCATGTCACTCTGAGGATGGAAGATATGACTGTACATAAAATGTCTCGTATTTTCAAGGTACGTTACGGCATGCAGCTGGCTCTGATGTTAAACCATGGTGTGTGGTGGTGTTCGGCTAGGCTAACGTTACCAACTACTGTCATTTTTCAGGTCAGCCGCGACTGCCTGTACTTACCTGACCACACTGACGTGGCCTTGTTCCCCATGCCGGACGGGTCATTCAGGACATTTGACCTGAACCAGCACTGCCACGACGAGGTCTGCGTATGGCGTCATTTTAGTGCCAAAATTCCGCGCGCAAAAAAATCATAATCGCGCACAGTTAACCCACTCTCTGTGCGCTCGAGGTGCCTCTCCGCGCGTGCGCGCGGTCACTTTTTACGTGCGCGACATCACTTTTTGTTTGCGTGGGAGCTCTTTCTGCTCGGCGGTGACATGTCTGAGCTGTCTGCTCGCGCGGTGGTGTTGAGTTTTGGCACTCAGGGGGCGGGCTTTGAGTTGACGCCACTCAACCCCCCTCTCCTTTGTGATTGGTTCCTCTAAACGTCTACTGTCTTCAAATGGGTCTATTACTTTTGTGACTTATGAAACTTATCAACATATCACCTGCTCAAAACAAAGGAAAAAAAAAGCAAAAGTACTTCACTGATCCTGGCATAAAATCAAATGAAATCTGAGAGAGAGAGAAAAAGACAGAAAAAAAGGAGAAAAAATTAACTATAAATGTAGGATAGGTATAATTGAATAACAGATATAAACTAAATAACATAATTAGAGTTTAAATATTATTTTAAGACAGATATAATCAAATAACAAATATAGACGAACAGATATGAATTAGATAATTTACGTATAAATCTAAGACAGATATAATTAAATAAATAACAGATATACACTAGCAGATACAAATTAAATGTAATTAAAAAAAATCTAAGACAGATTTATAATTAGATGAATAACAGATATACACAGGGTTCCTACGCAGTATGGAAAGTATGGAAAAGTATGGAATTTGATTTTATAATTTTCCAGATCTGGAAAAGTATGGAAAATTGAAACTATTGTATGGAAAAATATTCATGTTTCCAAGACTTCTATCATTGTTATATTTTCTAAAAAGCGATAAACAAACACAAAAGAAAGAAAAAGAATATAGAAAAAACAGAATGCATCGATCTGTTGGCAGCTGCTAAAAATGTTTGTGTGAGAGCACACAGACGGTTACGGTCCTGGAAAACATTTGGGCAGATTTCTCAGCTGACATTACACTCCGGCCCGGTAGGTGGCAGGCTGGCAGCAATGCACCTGTAAACTGGATGCCAACATAGATATATATACAAACCCTAGATGGCTCATGCGCGTGTAACCCAGTGGGGACTAACATCGTCACATGGCGGCCATCTTGGGACAGGGCCGCTCACTCACTCATCACATTAAAGGGCAACTCCGGTTTTTTGACACCTGGACCTATTTCTAGGTGTGTCATGCTCATGTACTCACTCAGACAGACATGGTGCAGCTCGGAGTCCAGAAGTTATTTAGATCCACCCGATTTAGCGGGAGCCACGGCAAGATAGCTTCGGGCGGGACATCATCTCTGCAAAATCGCTCATTTCGGCTATTTCTTCATCCATCGCCAGTGTTATCATAAAGTCAGCTCGTCTACCGTCTTCAGGTGGGTCAGCTGACAGTTTTCGCTTATTTAGCCACAATTAGCTCGGATGGGAACGTTGGAGCTCCTCTCGACAGCAGAAAGGCACTCTGAGTCGCTGCTGTGCCGGGCAGGGCGCTGCAGCCTCCCGGCGAGTCGGACAACCCGGGCGCCCGTGACAGCCGAGGCCGACTCAAAGTGCCTTTCTGCTGGGGGAGAGCAGCTCTGCGACGTTCCCATCCGAGCTAATTGTGGCTAAGTTAGCCCAGCAGAGGCGCACTGCCCGTGGGCTGCGGGGCACTCCTGGAAGTCTGTCCTCACCGAGAGTCTCTGGACGTCTCCAAGCCGGGCGAGGAGCGCTGACGGGAGAGGCTCCAGCATCCGAGCCTAATTGTGGCTAAGTTAGCACGTTGTCAGAGAAGAGCGAAGCACAGCAGGTCCCATCAGAGCAGAGCAGAGCTTTGAGCATTCCAAACCCCGGATCGAAAGGCAACCCGGGGCCGCCACGGGCCCCCCCGCGCTGCCACGGCGCCCAGCGCCGCCACCGTGGCGGACGGTTCCCCCGACCCAGCGGTCCAGCCTCCAGGCCGGTCGGGCTCCGCAGGCGGGCGACCGGATCCCATGCACCAGCCGCCCCTGGCTGTCCGACCGTGGTGGTAGCTGAGCTGACTTTATGCAGCCTCCGGCGAGTCAGACGCCGGGCGCCGTGACAGCAAGGCCGACTCAGTGCCTCTCTGCTGGGGAGAGGAGCTCCAACGTTCCCATCCGAGCTAATTGTGGCTAAGTAAGCGAAAACTGTCAGCTGACCCACCTGAAGACGGTAGACAAGCTGACTTTATGATAACACTGGCGATGGACGAAAGAAAATAGCCGAAATGAGCGATTTTTGCAGAGACTATGTCCCGCGCTGAAGCTGCCCTGCCGTGGCCCCGCTAAATCGGGTGGATCTAAATAACTTCTGAAGGACTCCGAGCTGCACCATGTCTGTCTGAGTGAGTATATGAGCATGACTCACCTGGAAATAAGGTCCAGGTGTCAAAAAACTGGAGTTACCCTTTATTGTCAATTGAGCGTCAACTCTGAAATAGCTGGTGATTGCTCAATTTTTGTTCAATTTTCAAATGACTTGGTTTGTTAGAAACGTCAGACAAGTAGATATTTAACTGCATGCAAAAAGAAAAGTTGTGATTTTAACATTTAGTCTGAATCATAGCAACATAACGTTAGTAATAAATCAAACCGTCTGTTAAATCTGTCAAGAATTCAATGGTTGAGTATTTTAGTGTAAATCACTCACCTTCCCTTAGATTACATAGAGCGCCCCGGAGTGGCCAACTGTCCAAAGATGGCCGCCAGTGAACGACGTTGTTGACTCCGCCTTGAAGGCCTCAGTATGCTCCTTGTCACCGCGACGTCGTCCTACGACGTCTGCGCCGCGCCCTACGTTGGTCCTACGCTAGGGCTTGACGTGCGCCTCACAAAACTCCTGACTTCGCGTCGAGGCGACGCGTGGTGACGTGAACGTCGAGGGCTGTGATTGGTCCGCTTTCGTGTTGTTTATAGAATGAAGTAGAACTCTCCCCGAATGCTTTTCTGATCCGAACAGTGCTTCGGGAGAAATTTAGATCCAAAAATTGAGCGGCGCACATCCCTATACTGTTAGCCGTGTTCAGACTTGGGGTCCGTTACTCAAAAAAGTAAAGAGTTACCCGTTACTAGTTACTTTTGAAAAAAGTAGTGCCTTACACTACTTGATTACTCCATGGAAATAGTAACGAAGTTACACTACTCGTTACTGCATGGTGCTCCGGAGCTGTGCTCCCTCATCTCTCTCCGCGGAGCGCTGCCATGCGCAGGTCTGTGTATCAAAACGTTTTTTTTTAACAGATTGAAAAGAAAACGCGTCTTTTAAAATGTTTTATCACCATTGGGATTTATTTCACGTGCTAACACGCCGTCCCCTGGACCACTGGAAGGAGCATTTTGTCCACTTTCGTAGTCCGGCTCTGACTGACTTCCAGCTAAGCTTCGAGCTAAGCTACTGCGATGCTAACAGCTGGGAGCCAGAGACACAGGGATTTCTGAGCTTGTCTAACTTTGTTAATGTTAGGGAAAGGACGTGGGTCCCTGATCTCCGGAGTATTCATTTAAAAGGGGCATTTACAGCAGGAGGGAGTGCAGTGTTGTCAGTGGGGCACAAATTTATATAGGCGACCAGTTTTACTGTGACGGTTCCATCAGCCCTGACCCGGAAGAGAGAGCGAGCAGTTGCTCGCATGGCCGCCGTTCATCTACTGGTGGTAATAAAAAAACTCCGCTTAAATAATATTTTGGTTGCTCTATTTGCAGTCATTGTAAAAGTAACGATCGTAGCGTTTCATTTGTAACGCTGGTTTAACTACCAATCCAGAGGGAGTAGTGCCGTTACACTACTCGTTCCCATCAACAGTAATTTAACTACTTGTAACGCTGGTTACTTGTCGTTACATACCCAACTCTGGCCGTGTTAGCACTGTTAGCAGACAGGGCTATGTGTATAGCCGCTCCTAAAATGGCTTTAATTGTCCAAAAGCTCATTAGTTTCACCAATATTTCATCACGGTCTGCTCAGCCTCTCCTCCACCACAGCCCGGTGTCACCAGATATGTCAGATATGCAGATATATGTTCGGTAAGTGCGCGTGTCTAGATATCTATGTCTATAGATCTATGTCTAGGTAAAAGCCGGAGCTACGGAAGCCGCATTGTTGTTTGTGACTGCCTAGCGGCTTGGCGGTGAAACTGCAGAGGAGGGCGTTCCCCTTGACGCAGAAGCAAGATATGTTCAGTAGCGGCGTAGGGTTGCCGGCGTAGGAACGACGTCGCTGTGACGGGAAAGCATACTGAGGCCTTAAGGCATCTACCTTCTTATATGATATCTATGGATGCCAACCACCAAGCAAAACCAACAGAAGGAGAAATAGGGCAGGTGAACTAGCTACTGCTCGTGAGCGAGCTAAAATGGGAAGATGTAAATTTTTCAGAGGAGTAGGGCTGGGTACCGTTTAACGGTACCTCAGTGGTACTGACCGAAAAACTCCAGTATATACCGGTACTGAACAAGAGACGTGCGTACGGGTATCAGTTTCGGTTCTTAAAGTGGCTGCGCGGTCAATAAACATGCGCGGAAATGATGGTTCAGTTCTTCTCTTTACTGAAAAAAACGGTGCATCCATCATTGAACATGTGACCACGTCCTCACCGGCTCACACTCTTTCTAACAACATGCAGAGAGAGCCTGCAGCCCTTCTTCCTCTGTGGTGTCTGTGTAAATAAGGTTGAACATGCAAACAGCACACCTAGTGGCATGAAGTGCAAATGCAGTCCATGGTGTCGTCCGTGCGCCGTGAAGGCAGGTACCAAAAAAAGTACAGTTCAGGAACTGGTACCATACGTGAGGTATCGAAAAAGTATCCCGAAAAATATCTAACGTTCCCAGCCCTACAGAGGAGTGGCTAAAAAATCCAAATACAAAGGCTGGTTGGCAAAGGATTCCTGGCAGACAGAAAAGCAAAATGCAGACTTTGCATGAAGTCCTTCGACATCTCCAACATGGGGGAGGCGGCGGTGCTGAGCCACATGACGGGGTAGAAACACAGCTCAGGATGGAAACCAAGGAGTTCCTTGTCACAGCTGTGACAAAGCTGCTGGATAAATGCCCCCTTAAAGGAATACTCCAAAGATTTTGGACCCACACCCTTTCCCTATCATTGACAAAGTTAGACAAGCTCATAATACCTTTTTTGTGGCTGGTTCCCAGCTGTTAGCATCGTAGTTAGCTTAGCTCAATTGCTGGAAGTCAATAGAAATCGGAGCCGGACTGACGAAAGTGGACAAAATCCTCCTTCCAGTGTCCAGGGGACGGCGTATTAGTCTGGAAGTCTGGAAATTTGGGTATGGAAAAAGTATGGAATTTTGAAATGGCAAATATGTAGGAACCCTGTATACACTAACAGATATAAATCAAATATAATTTACATATACATTTGAGACAGATAGCCTTGATGGCTCCATGAAAACGTTTTTTATTCATTATTTCTCCTCCCAGGAAACAGCCAGGTCTCCTCCACAGTAATCAAATCACTGTATGGAGGTTATGTTATGTGAATTTTACTCCTCAATTTTCCAATTCTGCCGCCAAACGATGACTACCCGCCCTACTTAACCTCTGATTGGCTCTGACCGGAAGTCAGTAGACGTTTAGAGCAAACCAATCACAAAGGAGAGGGGGTTGAGTGGCGTCAACTCAAACCCCGCCCCCTGAGTGCCAAAACTCAACACCACCGCGCGAGCAGACAGCTCAGACATGTCACCGCGCGCGCAGAAAGAGATCGCGCGCGCACAGAAAGTGATGTCGCGCACGCAGAAAGTGTCCACGCACGCGCGGAGAGGCATCGCGAGCGCACAGAGAGTGGGTTAACTGTGCGCGATTTTGATTTTTTTTGCGCGCGGAATTTTGGCACTAAAATGACGCCATATCTGCGGCGAGTCTGAGACTCCGAGCCAGAGCCAGCGAACCCCAGCAGCAGCTCCTCACCGCACAGCCAGCGCCAGGAAGTTCACTATATTAGAACAGTAATTGACTTTACACAGCTGAGTACTTGGATAATCTTGCCTGTACTGTTATAGTCATATTGGTATCACACGACCAGATTGCTGGAATATTAAAATATAGTTTGGTAGATTATCAGATTGTCATTACAAGATTGTTAACTTAAACTGCTTTAAAGACCAAGTAAACTGGTTAGATTGTTGAAATTCAATTGTGATGCTAGGAACTGACAAAGATTTATTTGGAATTGATAAGTCACTGTAGGAACAAGCGGGACCAAGAATTCCAATTTACCTGTACACACGTGTATATCTGAAACTTTTATTCAGTCATTCATTCAGGTTCTGCAGATGGAACCCCCCCCCCCCCCCCCCCCCCCCCCCTTGCTCCAAGGGCCCTCTGCTGTGAAAACCTTCTAAAGGTGATACATTAAACATGTGTCATAACTGTCACACTATATTTAGTGATGGGAGTACAAGCTACTCCAGTGATAAGAGCAGGTTATATTGAATCACCCCCTCCATTTTAGGATAATTTTATTTAAAATATATATAATTCTGACCATATGGTTAAAGATGTGACATGTTTGACACTGATAATATCAGAGCACCTCCTTGAATGGGTTATTTTGTCATTCGATTACGCATTGCGTCAGTGGTTTTTAGCTACAGTACAGTAGACACTACTTTGCTGTATTTGTGTCTTAACACTTTTTGTGTAATGTGTTGTGTATTTATTTAGGAATATCTTCATGCCGAGGTGGTCGAGGGAAAACTGGAGACCAGCCAGACGCTGACAGTTCGCCTCTCTGAGTTTGAAGCCTCTGTTGATGGGCATGTGGCCAAAATAAAACAGTCCTCAGCAGCGAGAAGAGGGCCTCATCCTCACCGATTCACAGGGGAACCAAATCCTCCACTCTCAAGGAACCCAAGGTAGAGCTCAACATTCCGCACTCCACAGTGTTTGTATTATAATCCCTTTGTATGAAATGCAGTTCTTGAAAATACTTACTAGCTGGAGCCTCCTCTAGGAAACCTGACCTGCCAGGAGGAGCGACCGCCCGGACACTCACACTTTCATTATAGTTTAGTTTTGTTTTACTTTTCAGGATCACTGTACTGGAAGCAAACTCCAGGAAGGTGTTTGCAGTGTCGGAGATGATTTCCGAGAACTACAGGGCCAAAAGAGGAGGAGAATCAGGTATCTGAAAAGCATCGCGCTGTTCTATATTTTTGAAGTTATTATATTTTTAAATAATTTTTATATTGATATAACATTTGATCAATACAATGTTTTTTCCAACACAGGCCTTCCTACTGTAGTGCAGATGCTCACAATCAGATCAGACTTAATAGGGAATCTCAAACACAAGAATTGAATAGATTTAATCGAAATTTCAATGAAAGTAGCTTCTGAATACAAAGTGATAGACGAGAAATTATATTTATATAGCAATAATAGTTGTTTTGCTATGACTTGCAAATAACTGTTTGCTGAATGTTTTATACATTCAGTCGACGGAATGATACGGGCCTCAGTGACGTCATGGAGAACGCTGAGGAGGTGGTCCTCGCAGCCCAGGGGCTTCAGAGGTGACCACCAAATCCAGGAACTGATTAATGCAAACAGAGAAGGTCGGTGAGCCTGACCACGGCTCAGCCAACACCAGTCAGAGATGCTTTTGAATGCCTCATCTGCAGAGGTCAGTAATTTACAGTTTGGTGTCTCTCCATCCTCGTTCACAATGTGTTTTCATCTGACAGCTGATTGAGTGTTTTCTGAATCAAAATGTCAGGCCCACTGTGTGACCCCCTGGTGGCAGCATGCTGCTAAAGCCTTACTGGCTGCAGCGCCTGCGTGGGAGCAGTGAAGAAAACTTCCACCTTTTGCCCCAAGTGTCGGGAAGACAATTTGAAGGGAAAACTGAAAAAGTCAGTGGGTCTAGCTGATGGTCTGACTGCACTGGGGAGGGGGGTGATGCTCATTTCAGGTTTAAACTGGCACTGTTACATTTTCAGAAGGTAGGCTTCTGTTATTGCACTTCCTACGAGTTTTGTTCAGGTTTAATAAGCATTGAGTAAAGAAGCTGTTTTGCACATTTTCCAAGTTTGGCACTTGTATTTTATAAATAATGCTACAGTACAGATGGTACATGTTCTTAAGAGGTTTATATTTGATTTATTTTTTTACATTTAATAAAGACTGAAGCAATACAATTTGTACATTTATTTGATCCAACATCTTTTTAAGCGTATCTCTGGGTAACCACTGAGAAGGTATAACAGGGCTTCTGCTAAAGGAGTGTAATCATGGCTGACTGTGTGTTAAAAGAACAGATGTCCGGACAGTTCTCTGCAAAGTTCTGTTCAGCCCGACGCCTGTCCTCCTCGGAGGAAAATGGGTCCGTTCCAAAGGTCGGTTCCCATGTCAGCGAGGACTGCAGCTCCTCTTCGTACGTGTTTACAGAGGCATTGGGCAGCATCTCCACAGAAATCTTTTCGTGCGTCCTCCTGCTGCTAGGAGACTGGGTATCCCACGGCCTGAAGCAAGATGAGAGGGGAAATGAAATAACATACAGAGGAATGCCTTGCTTGAGTGTGGGTGGACAATGTTTGTGCTTGTAGGAGGAAAATGAAATGTTACTTCAAAAGCTTTACACATAATCAATCTAGCATATCAGTCAAACTTTATCTTCAAGCACTTTTCATTTTCATAAAAAACAGTGCAAAGTGCTAAACAGTAAAATCAGTCATAAAAACAAAAGAACCAAACCGCACTATCAATCAGGGTAGTGTCACACACACACACACACACACACATACAAACTGACACCCTCCCAGTTTGTGTCACACTTCACACAAAAGGGGAGACACTGAGCATCATGGGAAACTCCAGTGGAGCCCGCCCACACCAGGAGAGGTCAAGGCCAAGACTGCTGGGGCTCCAGCGCCCGACCCCCAACCCAACCCAAGGTGCAGAGCCCCCCCAGGCCAGCGGGGACCAGAGGACCAGCGCACAGCAACCCCCACAGTGGACCGGATCCAGCTCCCGGTGTGAAGGACCCCCCTCTGGAAACACTGGAGCTACACAGCTGAAGAGAGAGAGACTGAGTTACTTTATTAATCCCAAACTGGGAGATTGTGGTGTTACAGCAGCACCAGTAGCAAGCACACAAAAAAAAAAATATACAATAATTTGTGCTGAAATTATATACAGTGAAAGGCTATATATACATATAGTTACATAACCGATACACAAACACCCATACAACACCTGCACCTACACACACAAACAACAAGTAACAAACAAGGATAAGAGATTCAAAGATATGAGAAATTTGCTGATTAAAAGAAAGAGGTGTGTGCAGAGCAGAATAAAAGAAAACAAGATTGCTTAGATATAAAAGTGTTGTCCGGAGAAATAGAAGCTATGCAGCACATTGCTGTGAGTTTTCTCTGTCAGCCAGGGAGAACCGGCTCGTGGCGGCCCAGCGTTCATAGCGACGTCGCTTTTGATCCTTGGATGTCGGCTCTTCCTGTCATCGTGAAGCAGAATTCACCAGGCCGTTGGATTGTTCACCCACTAATAGGAACGTGAGCCGGGTTTAGACGGTAGTGAGAACAGGTTATTTTACTCTACTGATGAGGTGTTGCAATAGTAATCCTGTGAGATAAGTAAAGAGTGATAGCTTGTGGCAGGAATGATTTCCTGTGTCTGTCGTTGTGACAGCAGCGCAATCAGTCTGTTGGAGAAGGAGCTCAGCTGTCTGTCCAGTGTGTGGTGGAGAGGGTGGTCATGGTTATCCATGATGGATAACAGTCTGTTCAGTGTCCTGGCCTGACAGAGAAACGGGCGACTCTGGCTTTATTCTAAAGATGATAAAAAACCAATCTTAGTTATGTTTTTAATGGGTAGAATAAAATTTAGCTCAGAGTCAAAAATCACGCCCAGGGTTTTAACTGATTGTTCTGGTTTAAAATCTAGTAGTTTTGGTAAAAGTTTCTCTCTCTGACCTTCGGGACCGAAAACTAAACCCTCAGTCTGGTCCTGGTGGAGCTGCAGGAAATTCACTGCATCCATGACTTGATGTCTGAATACAGTTAAAAAGGGTTTTCTATTGGCCCGGAGTCCACCAGGAGACACCGGCGATGTACAGCTGAGTGTCCGTCAGCGTAACCATGGAGACTGATGAACAGCTGAGTGTCGTCAGAGTAACCATGGAGACTGATGAACAGCTGAGTGTCGTCAGCGTAACCATGGAAACTGATGAACAGCTGAGTGTCATCAAGAGTAACCATGTGAAACTGATGAACAGCTGAGTGTCCATCAGAGTAACCAATGAGACTGATGACAGCTGAGTGTCATCAGAGTAACCATGGAAACTGATAACAGCTGAGTGTCATCAGAGTAACCATGGAGACTGATGAACAGCTGAGTGTCATCAGAGTAACCAACGGAAACTGATGAACAGCTGAGTGTCGTCAGAGTAACCATGGAGACTGATGAACAGCTGAGTGTCGTCAAGCGTAACCATGGAGACTTATGAACAGCTGAGTGTCATCAGAGTAACCATGGAAGCTGATGAACAGCTTGAGTGTCGGCAGCGTAACCATGGAGACTGATGAACAGCTGAGTGGTCATCAGAGTAACCATGGAGACTGATGAACAGCTGAGTGTCGTCAGCGTAACCATGGGAGACTGATGAACAGCTGAGTGTGATCAGAGTAACCATGGAAGCTGATGAACAGCTGAGTGTCGCAGCGTAACCATGGAGACTGATGAACACTGAGTGTCGTCAGCGTAACCATGGAGACTGATGAACAGCTGAGTGTCGTCAGCGTAACCATGGAAACTGATGAACAGCTGAGTGTCCATCAGAGTAACCATGGAGACTGATGAACAGCTGAGTGTCATCAGAGTAACCATGGAGACTGATGAACAGCTGAGTGTCGTCAGCGTAACCATGGAGACTGATGAACAGCTGAGTGTCGTCAGAGTAACCATGGAGACTGATGAACAGCTGAGTGTCATCAGAGTAACCATGGAGACTGATGAACAGTGAGTGTCGTCAGCGTACCATTGGAGACTGATGAACAGCTGAGTGTCATCAGAGTAACCATGGAAGCTGATGAACAGCTGAGTGTCGTCAGCGTAACCATGGAGACTGATGAACAGCTGAGTGTCGTCAGCGTAACCATGGAAACTGATGAACAGCTGAGTGTCATCAGAGTAACCATGGAGACTGATGAACAGCTGAGTGTCATCAGAGTAACCATGGAGACTGATGAACAGCTGAGTGTCGTCAGCGTAACCATGGAGACTGATGAACAACCGAGTGTCACAAGAGTAACCATGGAAACTGATGAACAGCTGAGTGTCGTCAGCGTAACCATGGAGACTGATGAACAGCTGAGTGTCGTCAGCGTAACCATGGAGACTGATGAACAGCTGAGTGTCATCAGAGTAACCATGGAAACAGATGAACAGCTGAGTGTCATCAGCGTACCCCATGGAAGCTGATGCTGTGTCTCTGATGACGTCTCCCAGAGGAAGCATGTAGAGGTTAAAAAGTATGGGACATGAAAATGAGCCTTGGGGAACCCCACACCCATTTCATGGGTTTCTGAGGAACAAGTATCAGACTTACATGAAAACATGATCTGTGAGAAAAGAACTGAACCAGGTAAGAACAGTACCAGAGAGGCCACCAGGTGACTCAGTCTGTTTATTAAAATATGATGGTCTACTGTGTCAAAAGCAGCACTCAGGTCCAGCAGAACCAACACTGAGTTGAGCATACCTGGAATGTTGTGTGCGTTCCCATGCCTGCACAACCCTGCTAAATCCAATTTGGCTCAATTGGCGTACCAAGTTTGAGACCAGAACTTGTCATGTTGTCCTCCATGTTGATGGCTTCCTGGTCTTGGAGATGTACTAGGGCTTGTTTCAAAAGGTAGTTAACCCTATTATTCACCTCTGGCCAAATCCTTTCCACTCTGAGATTCTGTGGACAACAAAACATGTTTTCAGATTAGAAGGAGTAACACTGTGGCAGGCCCACGTATAGTGAGGCTGGGTCCGCCCAGACCTTATGGCTCTCTGAGAATAAGTTTATGGGTTCATACAATGCATTTTAGATTCTCTGCCACAAATGTGGCGGACAAATCCCATCCATGATTTGCACAAAGACTTTAACAGTAGCTCTATAGGAAAGCTTCACCCTGGTTGATGTTGTTTGCGGTATGGTTCCCTGCTGAGTTGTGTCTGTATCCCGACAGCGTTTCTTGCATGTACAGGCACATGTAAAACTCCTTGCCGTGATCAACCCGGATTTGGTCCCACATCCCATTGTCATTTACCGCAGATCTGAAAAAAAAGTGGAGAATTTTAATTGCACATCAGCAAATATTAAAGGAGTGCATTACATTGAGTGAATAGACAAAGTACAGATCACACCACAGCAGTCCAGTTTTGATAGTTAGCCTCACCATAATTGCCATAAAAGTCAAATTTTGTGCATCTGCTGCCTGCCTGTCTGTATGTCTGTCTGCAGAAGTGTTCAAATAAAATATAACTTAGGTAATTGTTATGAGGCTAACAATATGTTGACCCCTGTGTATGGTTATGTTAAAAATATTCATTTTATGTCTTTATATTTTGTGGATTTTCTCACCTGTAAACTTCATCATAAATTACAAGGTTGTTTTGGTCGGCATGGTGGATTGAGCCACAGTTTTGCTGCTGTAACCATCAACTGCCAAGACATGTGTCGCTCCAAACATCCCAAGCTTTTCATTTTGATCCACGTGAAGTTTATGGCCCATATATTCAGCATGGTAAGGGATGGGGTTAAGATTACGTGCACCCTAAAAAATGGGGAAAATTTGATCAACAACTCGTTTACTCAAAATTTCGTTGAATCGTTGGGTCTAACGTCCCTGACGTCTCAGTTCATGGTATGGGCTGATGATCTCTCGTAGAAACCCCCCAACCCGACATTCTCCTGCACTATTCCCAGCGATGACAGGTAGCCAGTCATGAATTTGCGACCATGTGATGAGCCCGTCTGTTCGACGTAACAAGACACAAAACGTCAGTGACGAATGTACACTAATCCCACAGGCTTGTCAGACCCAAGCAGGGCAATAACTTCACTGGCCGAGCGCGGAATAATAAAACAAACAGCTCGGACTCCTACATACAGTAATAACGCTATAAAACAACGTAGGCATGCGCGGTCAGTTTGTGTTCCAGCCACAGCGATGCTAATGTTAGCTAGCCGAGTATAGCTCCTGGAGTGTAATGTTCAATAATCAGTCTGGGTGTCCGAGTTCAGAACTTTAATGAATGAATGAATTCAGACAGGAACACATGCAGGAGCTTCCCTCCGGTTGCTACTGGAAACATTGCCCCTGCGCATGTTCTGTACGACGGTTCTCAGAGCTTACAATCAAAGATCACCGCGTAGCCTTAGCTAGTCCCTACTCCTGGACATTACCGTATTTTCAGCACTATAAGGCTCACTGGATTAATAGGCGCACAGTCAATGAATGGTTTTTATTAAAAAAAAAATTCATACATGGGGCGCACCACATCTTAAGGCGCATAGGATTATAGATAGTATGAGAGAAACATATCGGCCGTCTAGGTGGTGACATTCTCGTTGAAATGTGTGAGTAAAGCGACATATCAGAGCCAGTCTGACTGAGGATCGCTCCTCTTCACGATGTGCAGCTCAGAGCGACTGCGACTGGTGGAACTGGCTCGGTACCGGGGTTCAGCTGCCGTCTCCTGAGTGAAGCCCCCCACCGACAGCTCAGGCAGCCGGCCGGCCGCGCTCCCGGCGTCCCGGCGGGCGGGCTGCCGGCGGGGCGGCCGCTCCCGGCGTCCCGGCGGGCGGGCTGCCGGCGGGCGGGCTGCTCCCGGCGTCCCGGCGGGGGCGGCTGCTGGGGGGGCAGCCGCTCCCGGCGTCCCGGCGGCTGCTCCCGGCGTCCCGGCGGGCGGGCTGCCGGGGGGGGGGGGGCTGCCGGGGGGGGGGGGGGGGGGGGGGGGGGGGGGGGGGGGGGGGG
This sequence comes from Salarias fasciatus, assembly GCF_902148845.1. NCBI lineage: Eukaryota > Metazoa > Chordata > Actinopteri > Blenniiformes > Blenniidae > Salarias > Salarias fasciatus. The sequence continues at coordinate 786,259 of NC_043765.1, forward strand.
GGGGGGGGGGGGGGGGGGGGGGGCGGCCGCTCCCGGCGTCCCGGCGGGCGGGCTGCCGGGAGGGGGGCTGCCCGGGGGGGGGGGCGGCCGGCTCCAGGCGTCCCGGCGGGCGGGCTGCCGGGAGGGGGGCTGCCCGGGGGGGGGGCGGCCGCTCCAGGCGTCCCGCGGGCGGGCTGCCGGGGGTGGGGGGGTCGGCAGCCCTACTGTGCGCGTAATGGAGATACCAGTCGATCTCCCAGCGCTCTCCCCTTTTCTCTCGTCACTCCTTATGCAGTGTTTAGTCAAGATTGTAGATGGAAAAAATCGTGACAGACATGATATTAAAAGTTTGATGCATTTTCCCTTAAATAAAAGGCTTTAGTTGTCTTTCCAGCTACCAGCTTGATTAAACAATGCATTAAGGGAGGAGTGTCTCCATTACGCGCAGTAGACGATAAACGTGAATGAAACATACGTTTGTTTTAATATATCTGATAAACTTAGTTTATAACACTGTGCCGACTTTCTGAATGGATTAATCAGGCTAAAATAACAGTTTACAGGACGCAGAGACACTGATGATCCAACGCTGTCCATCTCATTCGTGCACATTACGCGCTGCTGTTATGTTCCTACGAGACAGCGTCAGTCAGAAAACAGTCTGATCCTGCTGATCTGCTCTAAGATAAAATACTTCACATCAGAAGAGCTGACAAAACTCAGTCTGTGCCTCTCTGTTAGCCTGTTCAGCGCTGTGGCTCTGAGATGTTTGACTCTGCAGCATCGATCTGTCAGCAGGGTCGGCGAAGAGAGCGTCCGCCTTCAGGTTTATAAGAAATAAAATATCTCCATAATGACTTTAATAAGAGCTCACTGAAGGGGAGCTGCTGGAACATCAGGTTTTGCGTTATGGGAACAAACTTCTCCGACATTGTAAAGCTCAGTTTCGGTCTCTGTGTTTGTTGCCTCTCATCACACACCTTGTGCGTAATGTCATTCATGTTAAACTGAGCGAGCGTGTCACTTCTGAAGTCTGAACTGTTCACATCACAGTCTGCAGTCAGGCCACATTAGAGGTGTACTCTGAACAGACGAACAAAAAGAAAAATCAGAACTGAGCAATAAGGACTGCAGTCTGACCATGCTTTTCTTGTTCTCTTGGTTTGTAATTTCACGTTTGATGGATTTCAAAGTGACATATTCGCTCTCCGTGGTGCCGAAGCTTGTAAGTCCCGCTTATTGCGGGTGTATGTTGTATAATGATGTTATTATGACTTTGATGGCTTGGATTAAAAGGCCCAGTCATTTGCCCCGCCCCCGGACCGGCTCTGATTTGTTCCACTAGTGGTGTGGAGGAAACGCTTTATTTATCCCGGTCCCTCACTATAATATAGCGTGGAGGGAACGCTTTATTAAAGTGGACCTATTATGCTATTTTTCAGTCACGTCATATTGGTCACAGACACCTAAAAACATAGTATATACGTTTTTTTGCCCCAAATTCGTCCTCTGTTCGGAGTTTGAGGGTCTAGAAAGTGGCTCTGAGGAGCCTTCTTCAGAACAGTCTGTTTTTGACAGCCTATTTTCCGTGATGAACTTGAACGCATCTGGCCACGCCCACCTCGTAAATGTATTGTCGTTAAGAAAGCCCCTTACAGGAAGTTACACCGGAAGTTTCAAAATAAAACACAATGCACGACCTCACGGACGTAAACTTTTTCCTATATGTTGTTATTCCGCCGCCTCGGGAGGAGAGAATCAGCTGAACAGAACAGACAGCAGCAAAATGACCGTTTTATATAGAATGAACCAAACAACAGGAACTATTGGATAAAGAAAAGCTCTCATTTGAGATCAAAACATAAACCATGAACTCATCCTTGCTGGAAGTCTATAAATCACAGATCAATGTGGCTGGACGAGCAGAGCGACCTGCAGAAGCGAAATGAGGTGTGTTTTATTTATGTTCTGTTTATATCATGTGTTGTTGGTGTGACATCGAGAGCAGAGAGCCTCTCAGAGGAGCAGCCCTCTTCATCCGGACGGCGCTGCCGGTGTGTGTTGACTTTGCGCCCCGGGCGCAGTGCGCCTCCGCTGGGCTCCGGAGCTTCGCAGCGTCCCGGCGAGGAGAGGAGCGGCCCGGCGTCTCCGCCGGCTTCGGGACCAGCTTCCGCGGAGCAGCTCCGGGCCGTTTACCCAATCGGCCCCAACTCGGCCCTGGAAGTCAGACGCCCGGGCGCCGTCACAGCCGCGGCCGACTCAAAGAGCCTCTCTGCTGGGGAGAGGAGCTCCGCTACGTTCCCATCTGAGCTAAACTGTGGCTAAGTTAGCAAAAACTGTCAGCTGGTCAGCTGACCCACCTGGAGACGGAGGAGGAGCTGACTTTATGAAAACACTGGTGATGGATGAGAAAATACAGCTGAGATGAGCGACCTGGGGGGCCGGCCAAAGGCTGGATCCTCTTCCGGGGGGGGGGGGGGCGGCGTTCCTCTTCCTGACGTCAGAAAGAGGGAGATTTCAGAACTGCGTGTTTGAGTGTATATTTTCCTAAAAGTGGAGCCACAGTTGAGGGAGGTGACTGAATGTTTCTCTTCCGGGGGATCATACAGAGGCTCTGGGAGGCAACATGACTGTAAAGACTCCTTTTTAAAGTGAATTTTGCATAATATGACTCCTTTAATAAGTTTTGTTTTTAATTAACTTCAATTTGTGTTTTTCTTCTTTTCAGTTGTTTGTTGTTTTGATTTGTACAAAATGAGTCTGTATGCAGAGCTTAGAACAGGGTGGGCTGGCAAATAGGGGGGCGGACAGATAAGGGAAGGATTGACGGCTCATCGTATCTACGCCAGCCTCAGTCACAAAGCGAAGACGTGACGTTCCTTCACAGCTGTTTCTTGGCATTACCAACACCACACCAAACACTGTGGAACTAATCACAAAACATAAAACACAAAACATAACAAAGTGATTCACCCAAATACCAGTATATGCACATATTTACAAAGGAAAAATGAACATACCGCTTTGGCCTGCTTATGGCTAAGGCTTAGTCTTCTTTCCATTCACATCTTGACTTTACAAACAGCTTCACACAGTGAGGCGATCTTCTGCCACCAGCTGTTCAGATGCGTACCTTCTGCTGACATGACACCAGCCGGAAGTGAAACTCGTACGGTTAAATACAATTTTCCCCTTTCATATAAATAAATAAATAAAGTATAAATTTAAATGACTGGTAAATGGACTACACCTGCATGACAGAGCCCAAAGCGCTTCACACTGCATGATCACATCAACCCGTTCCCTCCACACTGGGTGGAGGTGAGCTGCTGCTGTAGCCACAGCTGGCCTGGGGGGGGCAGACTGACGGAGGCGAGGCTGCCAATCTGCACCGTCGGCCCCTCCCACCACCAACCATTCACTCTCACACTACATTCACACTTAAGCACGGTGGGTGAAGTGTCTTGCCCAAGGACACAACGACAGTTTTACGCCTGTGGGAGCGGGATCGAACCGCCAACCTTCTGGTTATAAGACGACCTGCTCTACCACCTGAGCTGCTGTCGCCCTGATGAAAATACTTCAGTTAATATGCAAAACAAACAATATTTACTGTGACCCTTTATAAATACAACATACAAATAAACGCAGTATAAAATCCCATACAGTGCAACACCGCCACCTATTGGGTTTTCAATGACATTTCATGCACTCATAACACCATCAGTTACAGTATCTAATAATATCAGTTGTTACTAGGTAGAATTTTCAGACTTAGAAGAAAACGAAGCAGCGTTGACCCTTAGCGGCCAGCAGACCCTTCATCATTTTGACCCTGCGATGTGGCGCGGTGGATAATTGCACCGACATCTCCCAGCCATGGAGGCAGGCTCCTATGAGGAGGGGAGAAGCCAGCTCTGCTGGTGTGGCAGCAAAACGTGTTCCCTGAACAACAATAAGATTTCCAGTGGCTGAACTCTTAAAAGCACCGTCCACACTGTCATATCATACCCATAATGTTTTCAGAGGCAGTGTGTTTGTTTGGAAGGCAACTGGAAAGAAATTCCAGAATCCTTAATGCTGCTGACAGAAACAACAAACCAGCACAGTGCTGGACAGTATGGGTCCTCGATCCGTCCTTTATTTGTCCGCTCCCTGCCAGGCCACTGTTCTTGGTCTCCGCAGCCGTTCTATGCACTGCATGCAGACCCGTCTTGTTTGTTCATAGTTCTGAAGCCCTCAAAAGTGTTCATTTCACTGGTAAAGGAAAGGGTCCGGGGCATGCCTCTTCTGGTTACAGGAACACAGCCCACCAGTTTTGCAATGTTATTCATTTGGGAATCATTGAGGTGGTTGATTTGAGTTGTGCATCACTGGCCCACTACTCAGATAAACTCAGTAACTGTCAAACAATACGAATGCATACAAAACAAGCTTTAAACTCGTTCATGTTAGATGATGCCGCATGTTTGATTTCTTTCTGTTTTAAATAGCTCTTAAGAAGGATGGTGCAGCATCCGCCTCCACCCTGAACGAGGCACCCGACTCCTCCCAGAAACGCAAGACTTCACGCTCCTCTTCTGATGATTCAGTGGAATCGTCCTCTGGCAGTGAGAGTGAGTCTGACTGTCTCTCCCGACTCGTCTCCGGACAAAAAGAAGAACAAGAAGAAGACAGGGAAAGGGAAAAAGAAGGTGAAGAAGTCGAAGGAAAAGGAGATGAGCCCAAAGGCACGCCAGAGAGGTAAAAATAATACATTAAAAAAAACACTAATAAATACATGCAGACGTTGCTTCACTATGAGTGTCCCTGCCCATTACAAGCTCAACATCTCCTCCCATTGACATTATGAAAAGCTATGTAAACATTGCCAGATCGTTCACGATGGGAGGAGGGGCAAAATTCAAAGTCGACAATCAAAACAAAGATATTAAAGGGACAGTTCAAACACAGTTACATTTCCCCTGTGGTTCCCCCAGGGAAATATGTATTTATTTATTGTCAGCCAATATCTTGATGATAGTCGTATCTGGTTATAGTGGGTAACTGTGGGGACACAAAGGACACTGTGTGCATAACATAGTGTGTGTGTGTGTGTGTGTGTGTGTGTGTGTGTGTGTGTATACACCTTTTAATGTGGATACAACTAATTTTATGCTCTCTATATTGCAGCCCTGAATCCGAAGCAGGCAGTGCTCAGGTATCAACATACTAAAGGTATTCTGTAAAGGAGGGAGCATGGGTGCTGCGTTCTCAGCCGCTGGTGCAGATGGTAACACAGTGGTGGCCGCTGCACCCATCGCTGAGCTTTTTATCGCTGCACCAAACAGGTACAAGGAGATCTTAGATGGGCACAAAAGTGATCGTGTAAAACTAGCAGTGTTGGCTTCTGAGTGCTCTCTGGCAGTTGAACAGGATTCTGCTATAAAGGAGAAAGTGAAAACACTTAAAAACAACAACAAGCTGCTGCCCCTCACCAAGACGTGAGCTTGGGTTACAGTGTACTGTGAGAATAGCGGTTAAGTGGGCACACCAGCATAAAATGTGATATTTTGTCCAAAATTTTAAAAAATTGTAATATTTGAAAAATGTTACGTTGGTGTGCTCAGCTGTCTTCACTTGGACGAGCACTGTGATCCACAACTTGTTTGTCTTTGGAGTGTGATCGCTCTTTGTGTAGTTTACCATTTTTATGTCGCCCGTTGGAAATATAAGGGATTGTATGGAGATCATAGAAGTTTGAAAATGGATCTATGTTGATGTATCTATGTTGTGCTCTATGTTTTAATGTCTATGCTTGCGTTTTTTTTTTTTTCAAATCCGTCCTTTTCATTGGTTTGGAGGTGTGTCTATCATGAGTTAAGGTGACTGGCTATATGAATGGGGAAGACTGCGCACCGGAGGAGCAGCTGAGTGGCGGAGGAGAGACTTGATGAGTCCAATTAACGGCGGAAACAGGTCTGCTGGAGACAGATCGACAGCAGTCGCACTGAGAGTGAGCAGCAGCACAGCTGAGGACTGAACGCCTCACGCTTGGCCGGCCGTGGACTTGTCCTCCTCCATGAGATCATCCTCCGCCACCTGTGGGATTTACCGGCGTTTTCCCCCGGATTGCTGCATCATCCAGCGGTGAGATCGAACCGTCTCATGTGTGGATGAGCGCTGTGAACTTGTCAAGAAGAAGAACAGGCCTGCAACCTTTTTTGTTTTGTGTGTGTGTGTGTGTGTGTGTGTGTGTGTGTGTGTGTGGCCCACGTGCTAACGATCTGCTACGCTAACGGAGAGTCGTCTCTTTAAGTTGATCTTGTGGAACAATCTGAGTTTGGACGGTTGCATTGATTGAATAGTTCCATTTTTTCTTTTGTTTTTAAGTGCTGTTGGACTCTGAGTTCTGACCCCTGAAATCAATCATTTGTATGGCGTGTTTATATTTTTTCTTTAAATATATTTCTTGATTATTTTTTTGAGAAAAACCTAAATCAGTTGTCTGGGTCCAGTTATTTCATTTTATAGGGAATTATTATATAATTTAATTAAGGTGAACCCGACCACCCCAGCTACTAATCAAGAGAGCAGTGGTGTTACATAAGGCTCGTCCGGGAACGCAAATTATAATTTAAGGGCGTTTGTGTCATTTCTGACCGAGACAACTGGTTGCAAGGGGAGGTTTTGGTGGTTTGGTATTGAAGTAAGGTTGCAGTTTATAAGGAAGGAGTTTTTTTTCATGGTACATAGTATTTTCTGGAGTATGGAAAAAATGGCAAGTTTACAGCACTGGTGCAAAGGAGAAGGCATTGATCCTTTATATGCTTTATTGGTTAAAGATGTACCAGAAGACACGGAGATGGGTTTCATTGAAGAAACTTTGCAGTCCATCAAAGCTCTCGGGCGTGTTAGAGTAAGAGGACGGATGTATGATCCTCAGTCAAAGGCGCTCACTGTGTTGTGTGAATGCAGAGAGAGTTAATACAAAGGCCATCCCTTTGGATGTGTTACCCGAAGGTGGTGTTTCGCCATGGAGGATTTTTGGTGCTTCTAGTGAAGAAGGTGAAGCTAGTGACGAGCAGTCACCAAGCCCTGCGTTCAATCTCCAGGCGTCTACGCCTGAAGCGATAATTCGAGCAGTGGGAGAAGTTATTCAGAAAACTTCCAAGTCTACCGGTGAGAGTAACTTCAGGAGGTTGCGTACTTTTTCTGGTGTCATCCCCACACCTCCTGGGGAAGAGCAGTTAGAGAATTGGGTTGAGCAGGCGAGACTCATGGTTGATGAGTGTGAGCGTCCAGATAAAGAGAAGCGAATGAAAATAATGGAAGGGTTAAGGGTCCGGCACTCCAGATCCTTCAAGCCATCCGTTTCAATAACCCAGATGCAACTCCTACTGACTACATTGACGTGATTGAAAATACTTTTGGGACATCAGAGACCGGTGAAGAGCTTTATTTTACCTTCCGAACTTTGTGTCAGCAGCCAAATGAGAAGCTCTCCGCATTCTTGAGAAGAATGGAGGGAGTTCTCAACAAAGTAGTACAAAAGGGAGGTTTGCCATCAACTTCAGCAGACACCGCTCGACTTGACCAACTTATTAAAGGAGCCACCAGATCTGACATGATGCTCTTAAATCTCAGGCTTAGAGAACGTAGAAACCAACCACCCACATTTCTGCAGTTGTTAAATGAGATCCGTGGTGAGGAGGAGTACGAGGCCTCCTGCCGCAAACTTTACCCAAGCAAATCAGTTCAAGTTAAGACTGTTTCAATTCCAACAGAGACTGAACTATCAGACATCAAAGCTGAGATACAGGAGTTGAGAGCGCAAGTAGCAGAACTCACAACTTTTTCTACCACCCAGATTGTCCCCTCACTTGTGTCCAAAACCAAAGCTACAGTGGAGGCAGAGGCCTCGGGAGAAGAGAAAGACATGCAATCTCTAAGGAAAGAGGTTAAAATGTTGAGAAACAAAATGTCGGCCATGGCAGTCAGACCTGCTGTGTCCAAGGAGGCTCAGGCTAGCCATGACTCGACTCCATCGCATGGTGAACAGAGGGGTTCCTGGCAACGTTATTCGAGTGACTTTTTCTGTTACCGATGTGGGGAGGACGGTCATATTGCCACTAAATGCAGTGCCCCAGAAAACCACCAAAAAGTTATACAGAAATTATTACGTGTGCAACGGCAGTTGAGAACAAATCAGAGAGGAAAAGGTTCTTCTGCAGCTCCAGGAGACACCCACAATGTTAATGTCAGGCGAAGTGAGGCTGAGATCCGTAACAGTCACATTCCAGTGGGACTAATTGGGCCATCTTCAACCGCGTGTGTGAAAGTGGAGGGTAAACCCTGTACTGCTCTGCTTGACAGTGGCTCAAGAGTGACTATTATCTTTGACAGTTGGTATTCCAAAAACCTGTCCCATGTGCCTTTACATCCCGTCAGTGGTTTAAACATTTGGGGTCTTAGTGATTCAGAGAATAGTTACCCCTACCGAGGTTATGTCCAAGTTGAGTTGGAATTCCCAAAAAAGACAGCTGGAAAAACCAAGTCAGTTCCCGTACTTGCCTTGGTTTGTCCTGATCCTCGGTGTTCGGATAACATTCCTGTCCTGGTTGGCACCAATGTTGACCAAGTCCACCATTTCACCTCTGCCAAGCAAGGTGACAAGGCAGGAAAATTCTTCACAGCCAAAACATTGGTCACTGAGCAGAAACCTCAAAACTTACCTGTGTCTAAATCGCTAACAATTTCAGAGGCCAGTCCAGTAGCTGAGGTTAAGTGGTCTGGGCCAGGTCCCCTCGTAATTCCCGCTGGAGGTGAGCAGATAGCAGTGTGCAACGTGAAAGAGAGATGTAAATTAGAAGATAGCATTGTCATCATTGAACGTGCTTCTTCACCTGCTTTACCTCCAAGCGTGCTTGTGCAACCAACTGTGCTTTTTTCTAAACTAATTGACAAAAACAGGTTTTTAGTCCTGTTGAGGAATGAATTGTTGAAGACCACTTCTATTCCCATAGGCACTGTGCTTGCACATATGCATGTGGTCGATGTGGTTACTGAGGTGCCTGGATCAAAGACAGAAATGGTTCTGAAGATCGATCCCTCACTGTTTGACTTTGGGGATTCACCCATTCCAGCTGAATGGGAAGAACAGTTGAGGCAAAAACTCTCTGAGAGATCTAAGGTATTCTCCACAGAGGAGTGGGATGTGGGGTTAGCAAAGGGAGTAGAACACCAGATTCGCCTACATGACACAACCCCATTTAGAGAACGATCTCGTCGTGTAACACCTGCTGATTTAGATGACCTGCGATGCCATCTTCGAGGGCTTGTGGCAGCAGGAATTATCAAAGAATCAAGAAGTCCATATGCTTCCCCCATCGTTCTGGCGCGAAAGAAAAATGGGAAGCTGCGCATGTGTATAGACTACCGAACACTGAATCGTAGAACAGTTCCTGATCAGTACACAGTACCCCGGATTGATGATGCATTGGATTGTTTGACTGGAAGCAAATGGTTTTCAGTAATGGACCTCCGCAGTGGCTATTATCAGATCCCAATGGCAGAGGAGGACAAGGAGAAAACTGCTTTCATTTGTCCTCTGGGATTTTACCAGTTTGAAAGGATGCCACAGGGGATCACAGGAGCCCCAGCAACTTTCCAGAGGCTCATGGAGAAGGCCGTTGGGGATATGCACATGCTAGAAGTCATTGTGTACTTGGATGACCTGATCGTGTTTGGTAAAAGTTTAGAAGAACACGAAGAGAGACTTTTCAAAGTGTTGGACAGACTGGAAGAAGCTGGTCTGAAGTTGTCTATTGATAAGTGTCAGTTCTGCCAATCCCAAGTATCCTATGTCGGCCATATTGTTTCAGAGCATGGCATTGCCACTGATCCAACCAAAGTTGAAGCTGTAGCCCAATGGAAAAAACCAGTTGACTTACCATCTCTGCAGTCTTTCTTGGGGTTCTGTGGCTACTATCGCCGTTTCATTAAGAACTATTCCATCATTGTCCGACCTTTGACTGAACTCTGTAGAGGTTATCCCCCAACACAAAAGAAAAGAAAGGGCGCCAAAGCGTCGGATAAGATTTATTTCAAAGTGAGTGAGCCATTTGGGGATCGGTGGAATCAGTTGTGTACAGAGGCTTTCCGGAAAATCATTCATTGTTTGACCCATGCACCGGTTTTGGCCTTTTCAGACCCTTCAAAGCCCTATGTGTTACACATAGATGCCAGTGTTAGGGGCTTGGGAGCAGTCCTCAACCAAGAATATCCAGAGGGGCTCAGGCCCGTAGCATTTGCTAGCCGAAAGCTCAGTAACTCTGAAAAGAACTATCCAGTGCATCAACTGGAATTTCTGGCACTTAAATGGGCTGTGGTTGATAAATTTCATGATTACTTGTATGGTGCACGTTTCACTGTGAGGACTGACAACAACCCCCTAACATATATCCTCACAACGGCTAAACTCAACGCCACTGGTCATCGGTGGCTTGCAGCACTGTCAACCTACAGTTTCACCCTCCAGTACAGACCTGGACACAGCAACACTGATGCAGACCTATTGTCCCGCAACCCACTTACCAGTGATGGTGAGTGGCAGAGTATTTCGCCTGACAAGGTTGGAGAGCTTTGTAAACAGGTTGGGTCCAACAAGTCAGCTGGAGAGGTCAACTGTGCAGAATCATTGGGTATAAGGCCTGATGCAGTCCCAGAGTGTTGTGCATTTCCCACGAGGTTGGAGCTTGGTTGTCTGACACAGATAAGCAAACCCGAACTCATCAGAACCCAAAACCTTGACCCTGTAATTTCTCCTGTAAAGAAAGCAATTGCAGACGGTCACTAGGCATGTGCCGATATGAAAATTTGATATCACGATATTGGTGGCCCAAAATATCACGATTCACGATATTATCACGATATTTGGTGCGTTGCTTTTAATTCTATTGAAAATGCCCCAAAACATTGTGAAATCCATCAATATCTGTCAACAACACTGTGCATTTTAACATGTCTGAGCACATTTTGATAAAGTAGAGGGAAAAAATGAAACTTTACTCTCGCCTATTTTTTTTTTCCAGATTCCATACACCATGATAAAACACCATGATAACAATGAAGCAGCCATAAAGCTGCCACTGACTGCATTCAGCAGCTCCTGGACTACAACTGGACCAGGTTTTTATGAGATCAGCATAAAGCACACAGATTTTATAGTGTTTACTTTGGATAGAACCAGGAGAACCCTTCATTTGGCCATTTGGAGACCAACCTATGCCAAACTATAATAAGTAGGTTTATAACTTATTTGAAAGGAATCTGACTTTAAAATACTTTTAATTTCCACTACAGGAATCTGTATGCAATTCAGCCTTTGGCTCTGATATTTAGCCACTATATCATACATTTCTGCACAGTTTTTGTGCAGAAACTTATAATTTTGCACAGTATTGTGCACAGTACAAAATACTTTTTTAATAAATGACTGAGCCATAGCATTTAGTTTCCAACTGAAATATATTTATAATAATAAAATCAATACAAAAATAGGCAATTATATGACAGGGAAAACAAAAAAATCCCCTTTGCAACATATAAACACATGAAGAAAAAAACAAAAACAATGTGCAATAAGCTGTAGAAACGCACAATGAAGATAAATGTGCACGTTTCAGAATAAAAAAATTGCCACATATCACAGAAACAATCACTGATTGTGTGTGTCGCGTGTGTCTCGCTCTGCGGTGCACTGCTGCGTCTTTTAGAACCAAGATGGCGGCGGCGCTCGTGCGGTTACGCTAAAAGATGTCTCCCAGCTGGATGATGCCTCAGTCACGTGTATCGTATCGTATGAACGCTCACCAGACGCGAACGAATGTCAACAAACTTTATTTAAACTCCCAAGATTAACGACAAGCCCACAAGATGGCGACAATAACATTCAGGCGCGTGACGCGCTGTCACTACTGCAGAGGATTATGAAGTTAGTTTTGGTCAGAGGAGAGCGTGGATAGATGGAAAATGACCACAGAACGGTAAGGAAATAAAACATGTTGTGTTTGGTGTGAATAGCTTTGAGATTTGGTGAAGAAGTGTGAGAGAAACGTGCAATCTGAGGCGCTGGCTGTGAAATGTAAAGATGGGTTTTGGGTTTGTTTTGCCGCTGACGGGAGGCGGTCGGCTCAGAGGAGATCCTGCCTGGTGTCTCTTAAAGAGCAGCTTTTCTAGTTTCATAGGAGGCCCAGTACGTTGGGATGGAGCACACGGATCTCTGGTTCTGTTGCGTTTTGTGTCGGGAGGTGCGCTGAGGGGGCGGTACAGTGTCTGTCGGGCCGAACGCGTTAATGCCTCATTTTAATCATCCTGGCATAAAATTACTTACTTTGGGGGTTTTCTATGGATCTGGGACTTTTGTGGTGGTTTGCAGTACATTTTGCTGCAGAGGCTTTGACACCTTGGGTAAGATCAGTAGCTGTTTCGGTAACGGGCTTGTCTCCAGATGAAACAGACGATATCTTGTAAATGACGTGATATGATAATCTCGGCTGTCCAATATCGTAAATCATGATTATATCGTAAATTGGCACATCCCCACCCCTGACGGAGGTGGCTGGCACATAGGGCGTGGAGGTAGCTGCTGGGATGGGATTGGTGGGGTTAACAAAGGGCCTGTGGGTGGCCAAGTTGTCATTTTTATCCCAGCGTTCCAAAATTTTTCCTTGTAGATCAAGGGACTCTTGTAGACATCGTTGAAGCATGTCAACTTCAGCTTGCAAGCTTTTCACTTTTTGTTCAAGGTCTGCACTAGTCTGTCGGCGTGCAACTGGACTGGGAAGAGCTGCAAAGTCACTGTCCTCATAGTCTGTCAAATCAGGGTGCGTCACCACGGTATTTTCTGTGCAACCATATAACCTCAAAAGTTTCAAAAATGTAATACTTTGAAGTCTCAAGAAAATCTCAATTACCACTCATTTCTTAGCATTTCAAGAAAATACTGCAAACATGGTCCAAACAACCAAAGCCATGCATAAAATCACCATGTGAAAAATACCACCAACCAAATGTTCTTTCTTTAAACCAGTTACAGTGAGGAAAACAAAATATACATATGCATGAATAATTTTTTTTAATTTTTACTGCAAGTGCAATGAGTTTTCAAACACAAAGATATTGTTCTTCCAATAAAGCTTGTATAACACAGCGCACAGATAACCACAAAATAAGATCCATTCCCTTTCAGATGACAGACAAAACACAGCTACAGTTCAATTAACCAAGTCCTTTTTTTTTTTTTTTTCTTTTTCAGTGTAGCTGCAGTTTTTATGGCCGACAGTTACTCACGGTTCCACCACGATCGTCCTCTTCCACTTTTTGAGTTGTTCAGTTCAAATACGAGTCCAAATGAAAGATATTTAAATGTATATCCGGTCTTCAGCTTTTCATTTCTCCAGAAAGAGTCGCCAGGAGGAGGGAAAAGACGCACAGGCGGAGAGAAAAAGTTCAAAGCAAACACCGAGCGATACGTTCTCCACCTCGTTGCAAAAGTAATCCAGAGTAATCCAAAGCGAACCAAAGTAATCCAACACGGTAAAGAGTAATCCAAAGCGATCCAAAGTAATCCAACGATCTGTCTAGATTGGAAAAATCCAGGCGGGAAGTCGCGTCCCTCACACCGTCAGCCTGCAAGGCGTCTGCGCATGCTCATGCTCGTCTGGGGCTGTGAGGACGTGGGCGCGCAGCTCGTTAGCGCACCAAGCTAATCGCCTCGTCAGGGTGCGAAGACTCCGGTCTTCTGCAGCAGGCAGGTCCAAGGAAAAGAAATGTTCGAGCAACACTTGTAACGGTTTGGGTCCGTGCTTCTTGGATGGTGACGTGTTAGCGAGCGAAGCTAGCCAAAAGTGCACACTGACACGTGTCTGGGGTTTCCACACTGCGCTCATTTATTACAAAACAAAAGATCACCAACCTCACAAAGCCCGGTTGTACGGCGACTACTGATTCAAACATGAAATAAAAGTAGTGTCCACACGAACCCTGTCGTCACTGCGAGTTGAAGGGCAAAAAGGTATGAGGAACTGGTTTGCAAGCGTCCAGAGTCCATAGAGAGAACCCAACAACTAACGAAAAGAGACCAGACGCCACCGAGTGGCGTTACTGTATTAGAGCGTCGTAAAGGTATATTCCCTCATTTCAGCTGTTACAGCACACACACCAGAAGTAGGAGGCTGCCTGGTTCTGGGATTCTGCCAATGTGTTTCAATGGGAAACGACCAGATTCCTCCTCCTGCAACTTTTACCAGTCGCAGGAGGAGGAATGCAATCGTTTCCCATTGAAATGCACCGGCAGAATCCCAGAATCAGACCGCCTCCTACGTCTGGTGTGTGTCTGCCCTGAAGAGAGAGTTCACCAGTTTACCTGAAATGTTAAGATTTTCGAAGTGTGTATTTAAAAGAGCTTGTATTTTATTATATTTTCTATTTTATACTATCACAGACTGTTATTATTTGAAAATGTTTGTCAAGTTTACTTGAAAATTTAAAGATTGCATTTGTTTAAAATGTGTATTGTATTGTTTGGGACCAATAAAACTGACATTTTGGATATCTTTGCTTCTGTGTCATTTTTAAATGCTTAACAAATGCTTTATAAAGCATAGATAGTCCTCACTTTAGATGGGCTCACGGAATATACTTAAATAATGGGTAACTAATGAGTAGTAACAGCATTAATAAGTTATTCATTGAGCAAGAATGAGTGTTTGTAAAACATATACTAACAGAGTTGCTAACTCTTTATAAAGTATTAACAACTGAGGTTATCAATGAGCAACAAAGCATTTTTAACCGTGTTTATTAAGTGCTCACTAATGCATAATACATGCCACACAGATCATGAATTCATGATTAATTAAGCATTTACTAATGCTCAATTAGTGCTGAAGTACTTATGAATGGGTTGTGTTTAAAACGTTTATAACTGTCTACTAATGCTTAGTAATGTATAAGTAATTATTTACAAATGATGAGTTAACGATGAATTTAGCACTTTACTAATGTTTAAGTAATGCTTAATAATGTGTTAGTTGAACATTTAAAACTGTCTTTACAAATGCTTTGTAATGCATTACTAATGGTGAATTCATGATGAATTCATGAGGAATTGAGGATTAACTAATGTGTAAATTATGCTTAACTAATGATTAACTAATGCTTAATAGCGTGCAGTTATTATAAAGTGTTACCAATGATTCTCAGAACAGTTATAGGCAGAGTCTTGTTTCCTTCTTCCACAATGCTGACAATCCGCCTCTGAAGGAAGGTCATGGTGTTTTTCAGGTGAGGTGGGTCGGCCATGTTGAAAGTGAAGTACATACTGACGGCTGTTATGAAGGCTTCATCAAGACCTTTGCACTGGCAGACATCCACACCGTCCGCTTTCACCACACTGGGCCTGGGACTGGTCATCAACATTTTCCAGTCGTTATCCATCAGCTGAATGGTTGGATAGGGTGTAGCAGCATCCCTCTGTGTAAATGAAACAATAACAAAACACACACACACACATGAACTGACGTGTTGTGGGGTTTATGGAGGATATACACTCAAAAATATAAACAACACTTTTGTTTTTGCTCCCATTTTTCATGAGATGGACTCAAAGATCTAAAATTCATTCCAGATACACAATATTACCATTTCTTTCAAACATTGTTCACAAGTCTGTCTGAATGTGTGATAGTGAGCACTTCTGCTTTGCTGAGACGATCCCTCCCACCTCTCAGGTGTGCCACATCCAGATGCTGATCAGACACCATGATTGGTGCACAGGTGAGCCTTATACTGCCCACAATAAAATGCCATCCTGGAATGTGCATTTTTTGTGCTGTATTGGGGGTCTGGGGCCTCAGAACCAGTCCGTCTCTGGTGTGACCACCATTGGCCTCATGCAGTGCACCACGTCTTCTTCGCACATCGCCTCATGTTTCAGCAGGATCGTGCACGGCCCCATGTTGCGAGGATCTGTACACAATTCTTGGAAGCTGAAAATGTCCCAGTTCTTGCAGTCCAGCATCTCACCAGACATGTCGCCCATTGAGCATGTTTGGGATGTGCTTGACCAGCGTATACGACGGCGTGGACCAGTTCCGACTAATATCCAGCAACTTCGCACAGCCTTCACAGGCCACAATTGACAATCTGATAAACTCTATGCGAAGAAGAGTGGAGCTCCGTTTCAAAGACATGTGCCAAGTGTGCTAGAATAATTATATGAAACATAAGTAAAATCCATGCACACTATGCTATACATGCTAATATATGTTGATGGACAATAAGAAATACTCACATAGCCATTTCCTTCCATGTCTCTCAAAAAAGGTATTTCATGATAAGAGCCTTGGCAACCTGAGTGTACTGCGCGTTGGTTGGATACCCATCAAAAAGACAAAGAGTTACTTTCTTTGCATATGCAACACACCAATAATATAGCAGCAGTACTAAAAAGTTACTTACGAGGTATATTCTGCCATCATCTCGTACAGTACTCGGATCATTTTGTCGCGGAGTTTGGGGACTCTGTGACATGGTTCTTTTGCATCCAGTTTCATCTGGACGTCTTTAGGAAACACTGGAATGACGTCACCACAGGGAGGCTCCTGTGAGCCGCTTCTCTGCTGAAATGCAAACAAACAAAAACAGTTAGAGTTTCTCAAGATTGGCAATAAAACGGCATCAGAGAGTGAATGGTTGGTGGTGGGAGGGGCCGATGGCGTCAGTCTGCCCCCCCCAGGGCAGCTGTGGCTCCAGCAGCAGCTCAGCTCCACCCAGTGTGGAGAGAATGAAGAATGCAGTGTAAAGCGTCTTTGAGTGACCTGAAAAGAAACCGATGCATTATTATTATTATTATTATTATTATTATTATTAATACCACTTAAGTAAAATAAATAAAACAAAATGGGAAAAAATATTTATTCCGTAAAAGATTTTTGCCAAGATCGCTCCCAATGTTAATTTGATAGAAAAGGATTTTCTTGGCCACAAAAAGGCATAACTTGATCTGCACCAAAAAGTATTACATTACAACTAGTTTTGTTTGTCTTATTTTTTGTGATATTTTAAAAGTATTTTGTCTCATTTTTAGGGAGTTTCTGTTTTGTCATTTTTGAGGGTTTTGAGTCATTTTTTTTTAGAGTTTTTGTTCTTTTTTTAGAGGATTTTGTGTAGTTTTTAGAGCGCTTCTTTTGGTCATTTTTAGAGGATTTTGTTTTGTTTTTTTTTGTTTTTTGAGAGAGAGTTTTGCATCACTTTTCAGCAGTGAAGAGGAAACCCTTTTGGCAGAAACACCTTTGGTACATATGATGGTGTTCTTGGGGCCCCAAGCAGCTGCATCGTCTGCCTACAGGCTGGGCCGGCCCTGCATGTGGCTGATTTTTAATTTAAACAGCATCAAACAACAAAGTTAAAACCCAAAGTGCCATGCTGAAGCTTCACATCACATAACACTGAAAAATATTTCAAAACAAATCTCATTCAATACAATCAATTTTAAAGAAATACACTTGCCTTGCATCAGTAGATGGCAGACACTGGAGCTCTGCAGAAGATGTAGAGGGACAGTACAGTTCCACTGGTACTGGCTCCAGGGTCATCATCGTCTCACCCTCCTTATACTGCACAAACTGTTGAAACTTGCTGTCAACTTGATTGTTGAAAATGCTGACACCTACTGGTACACTTTTGTACCTTTTACTCCGAGGATCGATCTTGTACCTCTAAAATTAAATAAAGGTCTACAGTAAACCACTTCAAGGGCCATATATGTACTTGCAGGGTACTTTTCTGATTAAAGTACCTTTTAAGTACAAACTTTGACCTTTATTTTTCTGTGTGTGGGTATACGCAGCAGCATCCTCTTCTCTCTCTCTCTTTTGACACCAAATTAAAGGTATAATACAGGATTTTCTCGAAAAGACGAAGCCAAACGTCTGTTACTCACTGTTTGAACAACGCCATGCTCCAGACCGTCGCCCGCCTCTCCTGCTTCTCCCAGGAAACGCAGAAGCATGCGAGCGCGACCTCCTCTTCTCCGCCGTGCACGGCTCTGTTTACAGTTTCTGCGATCCGCCTCGCTCATACAGAAAGCTTTTTTTTTTCCGAAACAGTTCCAGTTTCATGATGTCAGACTCGCCATCGGTCAGTACTAGCTCAGAAGCTCACCGGCTGCATAAACACTCTGACTGCGCAAAAGGGAGAAGCTGATTGGGCGCGAGCACGGAGAACCGCCTGACGAAAGCAGCTCGTCAGAATGACTGACAAACAGACCCACCAGTTATTTAGGTGATCCAACCGGAAATCAAAATCCTGTATTCCACCTTTAACGCAGCTGTCCTCGGGCCTGAGCAACAAAACACAATAATATCCCTACGTGTCATTCCAAATATATACTGACAACAATCAGAAATCACTTCATAAATACAGCTACTTTGTTACTGAATAAGTGCCTTTGACAGGATTGTGTTCTTACCTGTTTAATGTGATTTCTGTTTCCGAGCATCACTGGTCAGCTGCTCCACATCGGGCATCTTGACGCAGGACTGCAAGCTCTCATCTGTGAGGCGGTGCGATATTTTGATTTGATGTAGTTCATGTCTGAGAAGATCTGCTTGCACAGGTATGTTGATCCAAAGATGGATAATACTCCAGATGCGTATGTCTTCATGTTCCTGTAACTGTCAGGAGGAGCATTCCATGTGTCATAGACAAGTTTCTCGGGTGTTGGGAGGTTTTCAATTTCGCTCCATTTGTGGCTTTGGCCAAGCTGGGCTTTCTGGCGGGTGAAGCCTTCAAGCTCGGCTGTCAGACGTTTGAATTCGGACACCCATAAATCTTTGTCGGCTATATCAGCCATTTCCATTTCCAGGTCAGCTTGATTTACTCCTGGAAATGTGCTCAACAAGGACGGGTCAATGTCCAGGGGTGTGACAGCAAAAGACAGCGTCATTTTTTCCTTTCGGAACTCGCAAAATCTGCTCCCAAATGCAGTTTGCATATCAATGATCGCACTTTTTAAATGAACAAGGTTGAGTGTGTGATCATGATGGGCTTCTTTGAATTCTCTCAGGGAGGGGGAGTGGGAGAGCGAGCCCCGCTCTACATCTCTGGCAAAGACAGTCAGCTGGCGCTCGAATGACAAAACAGCTTCCAGCATTTGCAGCGCAGTGTTTCCCCGCCCCTGGAGACTTCATTCAGCTTGTTCAGGCGGCCTGTCATATCCAACAAAAGTGCAGTTTTTCGAGCCACTCGGCATCTTCCAGCTGCAGGTAGTTCAGGTCTTTGCTTGTCAGGAATGTTTTCACGTGTTCTAAACAAGCGACAAAGCGACGCAAAACCTCACCCCTGGACAGCCGTTGGACTTTGTTGTGTAGCAGGAGATCAGAATATTCGCTGTCAACTTCATCAAGCAATGCACGGACCTGACGGTGGTTCAATGCTTTTGCAATTGTCTTGTTCACCATCTCGATGACAAGGTTCATCACCGCCACACACTCCGATGGGAATGTTTGTGCCCACAGTGCCTCTTGATGCAGGATGCAGTGGAATGCAAGCAGATTTCGATCCAGTGCTTTCTGCAGCAAAGTCACAAACCCCCTTTTTGATCCTCTCATGCTGGGCGCCCCATCTGTCGCCACTGAGATCAGGTGGTTGGTGTTTATTCCATTGTCACTGAAACACTTCAGCACAGCCTCGCATACATCCTCCCCCCGTGTTTGGCCTTTCAGTGGTATTAATTGGATCATTTCTTCTTGCGGCCCATCGGAGTTCACATACCTGCATAAAAGCGCAGTCTGTTCAATATCCGTCACATCACACGACTCATCACAGGCAACTGAGTAGGCTGGCGCTGAATTCATATCCTTAATTTGCTGATCGCTGATGTTGCCTGCCATTTTAACGGCCCTTTCCTTCACTGTCTTAGCGGAGAGAGGCATGTCTTTGACTTTCTGTATTATCTCGGTTTTGTTCTTGAAGTCTGCAAATCGGTGTTCTGATATGTTGATGAATGACTCCTTCATGTAGTCACCATCTGTGAACGGCTTTCCACGCTTTATCATCTCCCGGGTTGCAATGAAACTAGCGGCAGTGGAGGAGTTCGGAGATGCAATCCACTTCTTAAATCTATTTTTGTGCTCCTCTAATTTCTCCAGAAGTGATGCAGTCGCACTTTTTCTCTCACTTCCAACTGGGTACTTGGTTGCAAATGGAGCATGCTTTCCCTGGAAATGTCTTTCCACGTTACTCTTTGTTATTTGACAACTTCTCACCACAGAGCAAACATTCAGGCAATCCTTCCGCATTGGCAATGAATGCAAATGATTCGGTCCAAGAAACGTTGAATCGTCTGTTCTCCTCAGTTATTTTTCTCTTTTTACCTTTGGGGTCCGTGATCCACCACACACCCGCCGGTTTGTTTGCAGCAGCCCCCCGCCTGGCAGCCCGCCCTGCTGATGTGTCGCAGGCTGTGACGCAAATCTTCGTTGACAGAAGTGTTGAAGTTTGATATTTATTCTACACATTTTTACAGCATTGGAAAACGTTAAGAATGTTTGTCCTACAGAAACCTTATTAAAACAAAAATATATATTTACCTCCCTCATCTTTTTCCATTTTCAAACATTTTTGAAAACGCACCAGGGAGCCACTAGGCCGCGCTAAAGAGCCGCATGCGGCTCCAGAGCCGCGGGTTGCCGACCCTCGGTCTAAAGCAAACAAAGAAGAACAATTCTGCATAAACTGGGAACTTTTAAAGTTTGAGTTAGGAAATTTTTTTTGAAAATATAGTAGTGCTGTAACAAAATCTAAAAGAGTAGAAGAATTAACCGTAGTGTCAAAGATCACTTTCCTGTCTTCAAAATCCCCAGATACTTTATCGGATGAGGAGAAATTGGAACTGTCTAGTTACAAACTGAGCTTGACAACATATATAATCACAAAGCTAAAGGTGCATTCATAAGGTCGAGAGCGAGGTGGCTTGAAGAGGGGGAACAAAACTCTCACTACTTCTTTAATCTCGAAAAATATCACTCCACTGTTAATAATATAAATAAGTTAAATGTTGATGGAGAACTCACAGATGACTTTGACTTAATATCTAACTACTGTAATCGTTTTTATACAAAGCTGTACAGTTCGGGTTTTTGTCAGGCAAAAGCAGAAGAGTTTCTAAATTCAACAATCAAAAAAAGTACAGAGGATGAAAAGACGAGCTGTGATGGTGCCGTTACAACTGAAGAGGTTAAGGTTGCCATAAATTCACTAAAAAATAACAAGTCACCTGGTACAGATGGGCTGCTCTCAGATTTTTACAAACTATTCTCCACTGAAATCGCTCCTTTTTTGTACGAAGTCTTTGTAGAAAGTATTAATAAGGGCCAACTCCCTACAGCCGTGACACAAGGTTTGACTGCTCTAATTCCAAAAGCAAACCAAGACAATACTCTTCTTGATAATTGGCGCCCAATATCATTACTGAACAATGACTATAAGGTTTTTGCTTCTGTATTTGCCAAAAGACTGAAGAAGGTGTTGGACTCAATTATTGAAGAAACTCAGTCGGGATTTATGACAAAACGTCACATAACTAATAATTTGAGGCTGGTCATGGACATTCTTGGTTATTCTGATTTAATAGCTGAAAATGGATTTATTTTATTCCTAGACTTCTACAAAGCCTTCGACACGGTAGAGCACCAGCTCATCTTACAATCATTGGAAAAGTTTGGCTTTGGTAAATATTTTACATCTGCTATAAAAACTTTATACTCTAATGGCAACAGCTCCGTCAAGCTTCCAGGGGGCACGTCTCCGAGATTTGATCTATTTCGTGGCATTAGACAAGGATGCCCCGCCAGTCCTTACCTCTTCCTGTAGTGGCACAGCTTTTATCACATCACATCAGAACCAGAGCGTAGAAGGCCTCTCTCTCCTCGGTAAAGACCTTCTTATAACACAGCTAGCAGATGACACTACTTTATTTAAAAAAAAATTAAAAACAAATTTCCATAGCGATACGCGTCATTCAGGAGTTCTCCGAGGCTTCTGGCTTGCACCTTAATATTAAAAAATGTGAACTTCTGGCAATTAAAGATTGTGAAAAGTCCCAACTGTGTAACATCCCAGTTAAGAGCAAAATACAGCATTTGGGTATTTTGATGACAAAGGACCAACATGAAAGAAGTACTTCTAACTTTAACCCTATCATACAGAAAACACAGAGGAAATGTAATCAGTGGCTCTGAAGAGATTTGTCTTTAAGAGGGAGGGTTCTCCTCACCAAGGCTGAAGGTCTCTCTGGATTAATATGCCAATGCAGGCTTGATGCCCAGAAACTCTCTTTCTTTACCTCCAGACACATCTGTAGGGAAAATCTGTCTTGCCAATAATCCTAACAAAAAACAATCGAGTCATAAGAACCATTTTCTAAAGAGAGATGATAACAATACCCAGTGTGATTTCATACTGGAATGTTTTTGTGGAGGAAGAAAATCTGGCTGTTACCTAACAGGTATCTAACTACAAATAAAGTGAAAGAAATATAATTTAAACTTATCCACAGATTTTATCAGGCAAAATTTTATATACAAACTAAATTTAAGAAAGATATTGACATTAAATGTACCCACTGCGCAAAAAGATGTTGAATCAACGTCTTTTTCAGGTCATTGTTGGACGTCCCAGCAGGGTACCCACAAGCTACAGAATGTTACGCCAGATGACGTCTTTTTTTTTTACGTAATTGCGACGTCGGGTATTGACGTCACCAGGACCTCCGGACTAGGGCCAAAAAAAGTGGGGAAAATATAAATTAAGTTGACCAAAATCTAATCCCTGGGTTTGCAGTCCGAGCTTCTGGCTCATTCTCTCTCTCAGTTCAGCATTTCATTGCAGGTGACACACGAGATTCGAACTCACAACTTCCTGTTCCGCGAGCCTCAGCCTGACCTGATGAACTGTTCACCTGCTGAATGATTAATCTGTAAACGGGAGGGTGACCACTAGTTTGCAGAAAATTATTTATTCTGAAATACACACGAAACAAATTGGGGGTTTAAGAAATGTTTTTGTGTTTCTCCAAAGTTCACAATTTCATGAAATTACGTACTAAATTTAACCGCTTGGGCGGCTCTTTTATTAGACATAATTCTATCTTTACGAAACAATGAAAGCAAACAGACTCAAAGAAAAAGAAATACAAGGCGGGGTTAACATTCACATAAACACTTTTCCGATGGTAAATTATTATTATTAATACTGCTTAAATAAAGTCCCACTGCAGAAGGTGACATGCTCTCCAAGGTTATTTTCCTATTACTTCATTTGAATCAATCACCAGCAGATGCTAACTCCAAACGCATAAAGACGCATCCAACCTGCTGACAAGCCAAAATTCACAGGTACAGTAAACTACGATCACAACCCAATTCTTTTTAAACAGATTTTATTGCAAACACTTAACAGTGCTCAAAATACCCAAAATACCGGACCAGTGACGAATCTGCAGCGAACTCTTCCTCCATCCGCTGTCCCAGCATGCTATGGTGCTGACTGCCCTCAAAAGGGACTGAGACCGGCCGGTCCGAGGTGGCTCCAGACTACCGTCGGTCCACAAAACAGGAATCAGGGTTCCCCGACACCCGCTGGACCAGCGATCCAGGGAAAAACACTTAATTAGCCCGACAGCAGCGTCTCCCGCTCCGTGGCTTTAGCGGTAAAGTGTAGCATCTGACACACCTCCACTTCCGGGTTCACTCAGTCAAGCTAATATACACTATGGCAGCCAATAAGTGAACACAGACACAGAACTTCCTGTGTGTCGCCCTTCAAAATAAAACAAAAATAAAATACATCAAAACCCATTCCATACATAATATGTCATTCCTCATCTCTTTCAGATATTAAACATTTTTGATCAAGGACAGGGCTGGTCCGACACGAGCAGCCCGACAGTAGTTGAGCGGGGGGTGGCAGCGGCGGCCGAATAATTTCGAGCGATTCCGGGTGATGGCGAGAAGTGCGCTGCTCACTCGAACTGTCAGAGCGGCGCAGAGCGGGGCTCACACTGACCGTCGGGACGCCCCTTGTATGGCCACGGCGCCCCCCCAGTACTAGCGCCCCAGGCAATGAATTGTTTCGCCTGTAGGACGGACCAGCCCTGATCAAGGAACATAAAGTTTCCTTGACTTTCAAATGTTCAACCGCATGTAGATGTAGATATTGGGTCCTAATTTAGACATCCAGATCTTCAACGTCGACGTCGAAATTGGGTTATAACAAGATGTCCAAATACTTCACCTATTTTGGACGTCGAAAATAGGTCTATAATTGGTCTTGGACGGACGGACGCAATATGGACATGATCTGGACATCCATACGACGTCCAATGTTTAAGGGGTAGCTTTTGTAAAGAATGTCCTGAAACTGTTGTACATCTATTCTGGAATTGTATTTGTGTTGTATCTTTTTGGCAGAAGCTCTGTGACTTCATTCATAATGATATTGAAGAACACTTCAGTTTGAATTGGAAGAATGTATTATTTGGCTTGTTCGAATCTAATCTGCAAAAAAATGACTTAGTTTATTTAGTCAATGTATTATTATTGTTATCGAAGTATCATTTCCATTCTTGTAAATATTCACGAAAAAGGCCTGTTTCGTTGCATTTCATAATACCCTCAAACAATACATTCTTTCAATTAAATTATCAGAGAAACAAAAGGCAGTTAAAACTGTTGACACTTGTACTGCATACAATCTTTTTGAAATATGACTCCCCCTAGTGTTACAATATGGCATTTTTTCTCCTCTTTTTCCCCTTCTGTCCTATCTTCTTTTGTTTCCTACTGTTCTCTTCTTTATCCAATTGATCTACTTTTGCACTGGATTTTGTAATGTACATATTTACATTTCACTTTGCAAGTGAATAATGCAATTTTATATGTAACTGTTGGGCCCCTAAAATAGGGTGACCACATTTATTTATTTAGTTGACCAAATTTAATTTATTCATATCGGAAATTATTCTGTTACTATTTCAATTTCTCAACTTTTGTGTAATTGAGGGGCGGAACTTCTGTTTTCTCTCGCTGCGCTGGGGACGGTTAAGGGGCGGACGCTTCTGCCGTTCATTCAGACGTTATTCGGGAGTTAAAGAAGATGCCTCTCGTCTTCTGTCTCCTCTTTTCACCTGCTTAAAACAGGTTTGTGAGTCACCTAAAGAACACAGTTAATTTGTGATATTGTCTCAGCGATTTTCTGTATATTTGATGTTATTTGTGTCAGTTTAAAATCCATATGAAGCAGCTTCCTGGAGCAAGTTTTCCCCACGCGGCCGCCATTTTGGGTCAAACAAGCAACAGTTGCTGGGCAATTTTTTTTTTTTTATTAATGACTCCTGTGTGTTTGTGGTGTACAGAATATTCATGATTCAATGCTAAATAAGTATCTTATTTTATTCGAAACTGATGTGACTTTTGTTTTATTCTGAATCGGTTATTTTAAAAGAAATTGTTTTATAGTTCATACAAAGACTTTAGAAACTGTTTTTTAGTTATCTGTATATTTTCAGAAGACTATTTTCTATTAATTCGAGTTAAGAAATGATTTCTTGTGGAATACATGTTTTATTTCATGTTTAACACCCATAGAGAACTGTGATCAGAAACTGTGTGACTTTATACACAATGATTGTAATGTGATTACTTGGTTACGGAGATGTGTTCATCTCAGTTACAGGGGTGATGAGAAAGAATATGAAATGTGATTGAATGTGGAACAGTGAATGTGATAAGGACTCATAGGAACTGTAGAAGAACCGCTTATGGAAGTGTGAACCAACAGAAATAAAAAATGCAGACATGATTTATGAAATGGAATGTTTATTAAAAAATTCAGACGTTATTCGGGAGTTAAACAAGATGCCTCTCGTCTTCTGTCTCCTCTTTTCACCTGCTTAAAACAGGCAATATTTTTGTCACTGTGGTCATCATCACCCTGAGACCCGTAACATAACAGAATGTTCTGTACATTGCACTTTGCATAATTAAAAAAAAAAAAAAAAAGATTTGGCTGCCCGGAGACATCTGGTACCTACACCGGAATCCTTTCAGTAAAAGCAGAATTACCAGAGGATGGCGGTATTGCAGCCGAGCTGTCTTTAAATCCCGGAGAAGAAGAAGAAGAAGAAGACGACCCTTCGGTGACGTCAGTAGCAAGCGCCGCTCCGCACGGTAAGGCTTTCTTCATCACATTTCTGAGTCGCAAACCGGATTTTCTCCGGATTTTCTCCGGATTTTCCCCAAGTCGGTTTCTTTGCTGTACTAAGTGAAGGGTCCGGACTGTTTCCAGTGTCATACCGGTGTGTTTAACCCACTCACGATCGAATTTACCGGGTCCGTTTACGTCGGGATTGTGGAAGCTGCGTTTGTTTAAGTTGGTGTTTCGGATTAACTGGTTCCCCTGTCATCAGACGTCTTCTTGCATCCCTCTTTGTTAGCAGTAACAGAAGATGTTAAAAACTCGACACATACGGAACGGCTTCGGATTTTATTAGCAGAATGTGTTCAAAACGTGTCAGAATTTTGTTGTTGTGCTCTGTAAACAAAATCAAGAGACGCCGCAGGGAAATCGGTCACCGGATTCCAGGGAAACCAGGTAATCCGAAACACCGTTGATGGCAACTTCCAGATAATTCAAGTTTCCTCATAAATGATTTGTAAATTCACCCATATTCAAAAGTGTTCCTGTTCTGTGTGGATAGAAAATACAGTTTTGTCTGTCTGACCTATTACACAAATCAAGAAAGATTATTCCACGTTTTATTTTTGCCAGCTCAATTTAAATGTAGATAATGCTTCTTTCTGAGAGTGGAAATCATGCCTGTGTGTGGAAAAATGTGAAGCTTCTGCAAAGCTCTGAATATATTGACTATGTTTCTCAGACTGAGTGGTAGAAGCATCGAGACCTCGGAGGTCCTTGGGGAGAGAATTGCGAATCCCAATTCTCTGCTTAATCCTCAATCGTACTCCTCATTCCTCACAATGCGCGCTCCCGTGAAGTTAAGTGTTGTCCCGTTCCGAAACAAGTTGAGGAAAGGAGCGAGACTAAGCGGCGTTATCTCCCAGTGATCCAGACCTCGGAGGTCCTCGAGGAGAGGATTACTCTGAAAACTGTAACTGGAGCGTCTGGAGAATAAAGCTGGGGCTGAATTGTGCTTTCAGGGTGAAATATGGACTCGGTCCAAACAGACTGGCCGAAGGACGGAGGAGGGATGAAGAGGAGGCGTGACGACGAGGAGATCTCCTCCACCAACAAACAGGTCCATCATCTGTTGCTGTAGTTCAGTGGTGACCTGTTCCCGTCTTGGCCGGGTTCTTGATAGACGTTGTGTCCTGGGTCAGGTCCCGGACCACGGGGTCAAGGTGGCGAGTCATTACAACAAGCTGCAGGAAGTGGGTCTCGCTGCTCGCAGCCAGAGCAGAATCTTCTTCATGAGGAACTTCAACAATTGGCTCAAGAGCGTGCTGATCGGTAACCTTTCCCCTGGTGACCTTGACGACGGGGACGCCTCCCGAGAAGCCCCTCAATCTATTTGTGCTGGTGACAGGTGAGATCCTGGAGCAGGTGAGGGGGGCGGAGCCTGGACCGGTGTCAGTGCTGGACCTGGGGTGTGGAAAAGGAGGAGACCTGCTGAAGTGGAGGAAAGGAGGAATCGATCACCTCGTGTGTGCAGGTCGCCGCTGCTCTGGCGCTCAGCCGAACCGAGCGATGGAGGACGGCCCGCTTCATGGAAGCGCTTTCTGTGTTTTCAGACATCGCCGAAGTGTCGGTGGAGCAGTGCCGCAGCCGCTACGAAGACATGCGGCGGAGAAGTCACGTCAGGGAGAAAATCTTCACGGCTCAGTTCATCACAGCAGACTGCTCCAAGGTCAGCAGAGTTCACCTTCTTCGTCCGTAGCGCCCGGGCCGCCCCGCGCCTCGCTGTCATACTAAGTATCGATCCCCATATTTATCAAGTAGCCTTCAGACTAAAGGCCTCAGTGTGCTCCCCGTCGCAGCGACGGCGTTCCTACGCCGCTACTGAGCACATCCTGCTTCTGCGTCAAGGGAACGCCTCCTCTGCCAAGCCGCCAGCAGTCACAACAACAACGTGGCTTCCGGAGCTCCGGCTTTACCCGGACATAGATCTATAGACACAGATTTCTAGACGTACGTATCTAGACACGCTGCACTGACTGAACATATATCTGCATATATGACACATCGGACCCCGGGCTGTGGAGGAGGACAGGCTGAGGGACCAGGAGGACATGTTGGTGAAACTAATGAGCTTCTGGACGATTAAAGCCGTTTTAGGAGCGGCTCTACACACAGCGCCGTCTGCTAGCAGGGCTAACTAGAGGTCGACCGATTCATTGGTTTGGCCGATCAATCGGCCCGATAGGACGTTTTACAAGCTATCGTAATTAACAGCAGATGGTCCTGATAGTGGCCGATGGCTGTTTTTATTTCATTTTTTCCGGCAGCGCAACCTGCTCCTTCCTTCGCCTGCTGCGGGAGAGAGAGAGGGAGGGAGCGAGAGAGGGAGAGGGAGCGAGAGAGGGAGAGGGAGCGAGAGAGGGAGAGGGAGAGAGAGAGAGAGAGAGAGAGAGAGAGGGAGAGGGAGAGGGAGAGAGGGAGAGGGAGAGGGAGAGAGGGAGAGGGAGAGAGAGAGAGAGAGAGAGAGAGAGAGGGAGAGGGAGAGGGAGAGGGAGAGGGAGAGGGAGAGGGAGAGAGAGAGAGGGAGAGAGAGAGAGAGAGAGAGAGAGAGAGAGGGAGAGAGAGAGAGGGACGTGGAGACACCATTAGCATCACTAAGTGTATTAAAACCTTCACAAGCTGAAAGTCAACATCTTCACCTCCTCTGTGGAGGAAATCAGTTCCAGCTGTTCAACAAGCAGAACGTGCATCATGTTAGCATAACAGCCACGTTTTACACAACCACACTGCTTGTTAAGCTAACAGCTAGCAGCTGGTTGAAAACACGCTGAAAGAAAGCGTCTCTGTGAAGGCAGCTCATCTTAGTTTGCCATGAATCTTAAAATTTGGCAATTTTAGCCGCTGTTTGACACAAACCAGTAACCCCCCCCCCCCCCCCCCCCCCCCCCTCGATTTTTCCCGCAGATATTGTGGAGGTTGTAGTGACTTTGCTGTTGGAAACTTTACTGTTCCTGCAGAGGGTTAGACAGGCTGTGTTTGGAAATGAATTCAGAATTTATTCTTTCAAAAAAGATAGCCTAATTAAAAAAAACCAAACCATTCTTGAGTAGTGATAAAGAACACAACTGTTTAGAGTGTATGAGGTATAAGTTAAGGATAAAGGTTACAGCTTATGGGAGGATGAGAAAATCAGAGTTCAAATCCCTTCACTGCAGATGCCTTGTTTAAAGGTGCTGTAGGCAGGATTCGGCATCTCCATCTCCATTTGACCCATCTGAGATGGCCATTTGAAACCCAGCGCAGCCAATCCTGTCCTGTTTTCTCTGACATCACGCCCTTACGCAAGTTAAGCCCCTCCCACAAGAACACGTGACGAACGCCCCTCGACCAATCACGGTTAGAGCCTCAGGGGCTCTTCTGATTGGTCAAAGATACCTGGAGCTGTGAGATTCCTTTTCAGCTCAGAGCAGAGACAGATGGAAACGCTGCCCCCTGGCGGTAGAGCAGTGATACTACACTCCTAAAGGATTATCAATGATACTCTAACGTTTAATCCAAAGAAAACTGAAAAATTAGCAGTGACTAGCAGAATCCTGCCTGCAGCAGCTTTAACCAGTGTTGTTATTTTTTATGGCGTACAGTATCATCACTCACTAAACGTGACGTCCCCCCCCACATTAAAGTCTAACAAAATTATCCATGTCAATTTTAATAGATACTGAATACACACAAGTTTCAATTAAATATATTGATTTTTATGTTTTCTTTCCAATTTTATACATTTGGATAATGTTCAGTAGTGCTAATAAAGTCAGAGTGTTCATTTTCAACAGTGTTGAATTTTTTTTCTGGGGGGGGCTGGGCTACCGGCCAATTAATCGGCTATCGGCCTTTTCCTGCTCCAAGCTATCGGTATTATATCGGCCTTTAAAAATCCACTATTGGTCGACCTCTCGTGCTAACACTGCTAACAGTACAGCGATGTGCGCCGCTCGATTTTGGATCTAAATTTCTCCTGAAGCTCTGTTCGGATCAGAAAAGCGTTCCAGGTGAGTTCTACTTTATTCTATAAACAACGTGAAAGCGGACCAATCGCAGCCCTCGACGTTCATGTCACCACGCGTCGCTTCGACGCAAAGTCATGATTTTCAGGAGGCGCACGTCAAGCCCCGGCGTAGGCGCTGCGTAGGGCTACGGCGTAGGGCTACGGCGCTACGGCGCAGGGCTACGGCGCAGGGCTACGGCGCAGGGCTACGGCGCAGGGCTACGGCGCAGGGCTACGGCGCAGGGCTACGGCGCAGGGCTACGGCGTAGGGCTACGGCGTAGACGTAGGAACGGCGTCACTGCGACGGGGAGCACACTGAGGCCTGAATTCATCATACGTAATGGAAGTGCGGAGGTCACAGTGAACCTCCTCCGAGAGCCTGTTTGTGCTACGTCACCTCCACCAGCCCTCACTGTAGAGCAGAGTGTGTGTGTGTGTGTGTGTGTGTGTGTGTGTGTGTGTGTGTGTGTGTGTATCTACACACTGCAAACCGTGAGATGTGGAGCTTCATGTGGCTTTTCAGTCGTGGCTCCATCCTCTGGTTTTCTCCTTTTTGTTTTTTTTTACATTCCACACTAATCTTCCATCCCGGTCCCTGCTGCTCAAAACAAAAAGACCAAGACCGGGGTTAAGCTGGGATATCTTGGCTATCCAGGATGATCTAATCCAGGATCCGGTTGCTCTAAAGTAGGGTAGGGCGAGTGAGATTAACAACAGTTACTGTGGAGATTTGTTTTGTGGAGCCAGTCTGCTCCAGACCAGGACCAGGTCCGGGATTTATTCTGCTCCAGACCAGGACCAGGTCCGGGATTTATTCTGCTCCAGACCAGGACCAGGTCCGGGATTTATTCTGCTCCAGACCAGGACCAGGTCCGGGATTTATTCTGCTCCAGACCAGGACCAGGTCCGGGATTTATTCTGCTCCAGACCAGGACCAGGGCCAGCATTCAGTCTTCTGTAGACCAGGACCAGGTCCGGGATTTATTCTGCTCCAGACCAGGACCAGGGCCAGGATTTATTCTGCTCCAGACCAGGACCAGGTGCAGGGTTTATTCTGCTGAAGGAGGAGCAAAGGCTGAAAAATGTGATGAAATCAATCTCATTGAAGTCAGGAACTTGGTCTGAAACCTGTGACACTTCATTAATGCTACCTTGACCCGGAAAAAAAATAAGTCTTCATTTCTGATATTTAGCATTTCAAATTGTGAAAAATTGTTCCTTTGGTCATGTAGCATCTCTGGTGTGTGAGCCTGAGGCTCTTTAGCAGGTAGCATGTAGCATCTCTGGTGTGTGAGCCTGAGGCTCTTTAGCAGGTAGCATGTAGCATCTCTGGTGTGTGAGCCTGAGGCTCTTTAGCAGGTAGCATGTAGCATCTCTGGTCATTCATCCTTTTAGTTTGTGTAGGGGTGTCCTCAGATATTCGACGATTTGATGATTCGTTGGAAGGGGCCTGATTCGACGTCCAATCATAGTCGAAGCATCGCAAAATGTGGTTATTAAACGAGGACCGTTCCATTCCAGCTGTATGGGGGTGCTGAAGGACTGATCTTACATAGAATTGCTTGTTTTTTTTCCAAATGAACATGATATAAAGCCTATTTGATATACATGTTAGCCTATCAAATACACTGTGGAAAAATTTACTTAACTTGTAGTTTTATTCAATATTCTGTCTATTTACTGTTTGTGAATGAACCTCCATGGTGAGTGGCACAGTCCCATTTTGCTCAGAGCTCCGTCACAGAGCAGCGTCTCGGTGGTGATTTGGCTGAACTTTAAAAGTCTTACAATGTGGGAAAAAAACAACAGAACTTCAGACCAAGTCAAAGATGATCCAAAAAAAGTCAAATGCAGATTGTGTCAGCAGCTCCTTTCTCATCACTCCACAACAACTGGATGGCTTTCCACCTGAAACGGGTCAGTAGCTGGGTAATTCGGATAATAAAAGATGTTTTTGTCACTTACTTCTCAATTTTAATGCTGAGTTTTATTTCGTTTAATTGTAATATTTTAGGTTATATATATATTTTTAATCTAAAAGGCTAATTCTATTTGATTTAGTGTTTGTTTTGCGTGGATGCTGCGCTGCGAAACGGACCCGACAGTGCAGTTGAGCCTGTTTCATTTAATTTGAGCAGATAATGTGAGAAATTGTTTCCAAAAAATGTGAGCTTATCTGCAGAGATTATAGATATAAATAAATGACATGCTGTAGCCCGTTTGTCAGAAGAGGGTTTGGTTCTGCTCATTTGAACTATACTTCATTTGTTTGATGTTTAGAGTCACCGACACTTTGTTCCAGTCTGTGTTTCAGTGTGGAGGAAAAAAAATAAGTGTTGTTTTACCTGCCTGCGCTGTTTTTTATTTATTTATTTATTTTTATTACTGCAACATTCTGCTGTAGCCTACATTCAAATGATAAAAAAAAAAAAAAGATTATAGATTCGACTATCAGTCGACGATCAACAGGATCGGACAAATCAGATTCGACTATGTAAATTCTTCGTCGGGGACGCCTCTAAGTTAGTGAATGAGTTGTGATCATTGGGATACTCATGTGACCTTTGACTTCTGTACAGGAGCTGCTGTCAGAGAAGCTGGAGTCCACCGAGCTGTTTGACATCTGCAGCTGTCAGTTTGTGTATCATTACTCCTTCGAGAGCGAGACGAAGGCCGACATGATGCTGAGGAATGCGTGCGAGCGTCTGAAACCAGGAGGCTTTTTCATCGGGACCACGCCGGACGCCTTCGAGCTGGTGTAAAGGCCCCGACACTCTGCCGTTTTCAGCCGCCACACACCAGACATCTCCACCGTGAGAGAATGCTTGTCACACGTCTGGCCGTGGCTCTAAAGCCGTGGCTCTAAAGCCGTGGTCCTCCGGCTCCATGTGAAACCGGGTCGAGGACGGCCGACGTCCAAAGACGAGCTCTGACCAATAAACATCTGAGTGTCTTTTGAGAAGTGGGAGACAGCCTGAGTGCAAATGTTGGCCTGATACCCCTTACCCACCGGCCAAAACACCCGTTTAAACCCACTGATAATCGGCTCCTCTTGGCAGTGGGAAAGGGTTTCAACGGCATTCCGACCCGGATCTATCCACCCTGCAAGCGACCCAGGTTTTAATCGGCTTGAGTGTGAATGGTACAGCCAGGTCGACGCGGTAATTTACATGATGACATCGACGTAGCGTGGCTACGTTAGCGTGGCTACTTTAGCGTGGCTACGTTAGCGTGGCTACGTTAGCGTGGCTACGTTAGCGTGGCTACGTTAGCGTGGCTACGTTAGCGTGGCTACGTTAGCGTGGCTACGTTAGCGTGGCTACTTTAGCGTGGCTATGTTAGCGTGGCTACGTTAGCGCACTTGTTGTTGTGTTTGGACACAACGTGAGATTTCCTTGAAGACGACCCAGCGCCGGCAGGACAGCGAGGCCAGAGAGCCTCTCCTGATCCGTAGGGAAGAGCAGATTCGTCGACGGGTACCGGGGACTGAGCTCGTCTGCATTGTTTACCTTGCTGTGCTCTTTCAAACCGATGATGTCATCAATGTGGGACACCATCAGTGCAGGAAAACGCGGCTCACCTGCAAGCGATTAGACCTGGGTCTGCAGGCGGAGGGAACAGAGTCAAATGCCGATTGTTAGCTAGTTTCAGTGGGAAAGGGGTATGAGTGTCGTCTGACTGTTAGTTTGACTGTTGGCCTGACTGTTGGTCTGAGTCTGACTGTTGGCCTGACTGTTGGTCTGACTGTGACTGTTGGTCTGAGTGTGACTGTTGGCCAGACTGTTGGTCTGACTGTGACTGTTGGCCTGACTGTTGATCTGAGTGTTGGTCTGAGTGCAACTGTCGGTCCGAGTGCAACTCTTGGTCTGAGTGTGACTGTTGTCCTGACTGTTGGTCAGACTGTTGGTCTGAGTCTGACTGTTGGCCAGACTGTTGGTCTGAGTCTGACTGTTGGCCTGACTGTTGGCCAGACTGTTGGTCTGAGTCTGACTGTTGGTCTGACTGTGACTGTTGGTCTGAGTGCGACTGTTGGTCTGACTGTGACTGTTGGCCTGACTGTTGATCTGAGTGTTGGTCTGAGTGCGACTGTCGGTCCGAGTGCAACTCTTGGTCTGAGTGTGACTGTTGGCCTGACTGTTGGTCTGAGTCTGATTGTAGGCCTGACTGTTGGTCTGAGTGCGACTGTTGGCCTGACTGTTGGCCAGACTGTTGGTCTGACTGTTGGCCAGACTGTTGGTCTGACTGTGACTGTTGTCCTGACTGTTGGTCTGAGTGTTTTTGTGAGTGTGACTCCTGGAAATGAATGTCCACACAATGCACTGCTGGGGTCAAACACCACCAGGCCTCTTTTTTAACCCCCCCCCCCCCCCCCGCAGGAAGCGTCTGGAGGCGTCGGACTCCCTGTCCTTTGGGAACCAGATCTTCGACGTGTCATTCCAGTCTAAAGGCTCGTACCCGCTGTTCGGCTGTCAGTACCACTTCAGCCTGGAGGGCGTGGTCAACGTGCCCGAGTTCCTGGTCTACTTCCCCCTGCTGGAACAGTGAGTAGGCTTGGTGCTTGGTAGCGTCTGGCCTCGGCGAGGCCTTCCTGGCCCTGAAAGCTTTGGTTTGGTTGTCGTCCTCTCAGCATGGCGAAGCGCTACAGGATGCGGCTGGTGTTGAAGCAACGGTTCTGGCAGTTCTTCCAGGAGAGAGTGAAGAAGGAGCAGCATCGCAGCCTTATGGCCAAGATGATGGCTCTGGAGGTACGGACCCTCGCCTGACTCCTCCCACAACATCTGTTCACCTCTGGCCGAATGCAGATCGGGAGAGCGGGGCCTGTTCAGGCGGTTCAGGAGGAGAGTCTCCCCCGAGGAACAGAGCTTCAGGAGAGGAACAGTCTGAAGGGTCTGAGAGAGACGGAGCTCACTGAAGGTCGAAATGGGCCAAAGAGTGTAGGAGCCCAAGCCAGAGGTCAAACCGCTGAAGTGGTCAGAACAGTCTTTAAGAAACAGGAAGGTCGTGGTGTGTCTGCTCTCCGCTTCCACAGCATCAGAAGTGATGATAGATGCAGCTTTAGTAACCACCGTGCCTATCTTCACTCACTCTCCGGACAGAAGCTCTTCACTGCTGAGAGCTGCACTGCTGTGATTTCAACAACATTCACAGGACTTTTCAGCCGCAGTCAAAGTTTCAATTTGAAAAACTGATCGTATTAACAACCGATCGTACCATTTTGAAAGGAATTTCACTGCAGTTGAATTTTGTTCCTGATTTGTGGCGCCCCCTGGAGGCCATGGTGGCCTCAGCATCTGCCTGTATTGCTGGATGAACGAGGCAGCGCTGGGCCCGTGCATGTGAAGGCTGCAGAGCTGTGCTTTTCAACATTTCCACAGAGATGGAGTTTTCAAAAAGTTGCACTTTCAATGGTTGTGGGCCTCATGGAGTCAAGTGGCCTCAGTTCAGCTGAGAACTGAACAACAGACGAGTCTCACTCTGCCTCCATATGGGGGGGGGGGGGATCACCTGCACATCCCTTGAAGTATAATATGAAAAACAACAGTATTGCCACTTCTATGATTTTGCAGTATATTAGAAAATTATTAAATGGAATTCACCTCAGCACATTTTTCATTATCAGGGTCAAGAAGGTTGGGTTTCGTTTTCAAAACAAAAAGTGAAAACTTTAGTTTTTTCTTAGGGTGCAGCCATAAGTTGACATTTTTGCAGCACAGACGTACTATTTCAGAAAACTCTTATTTTGAAATGCCACATCAGACTGCACTGCTTTTTTGTGAGTGGCATCCAGAGATAATCAGTCAGTCTGACATGGATGGGTTTGTAGCAGCGGACAGATTGAAGGTGTTGTTCTGAGTTGTTCTGAGATGTGCTGCTTGGTTGGGCTTTCAGAACGGGCCGATGCTCAGAGGAACACGTCACTGGGTGTGTTTTCTGCTGCAGGCGCTGGGGTTTCTTATTAGCAGCAGTTCTAATGTGTGTTCTACACTCAACAAAAGTATAAACGCAACACATTGGAAGAGGAGTGGACCAGCATTCCACAGGCCACAACTGACAATCTGATAAACTCGATGCAAAGAAGATGTGTTGCACTGCGTGAGGCGAATGGTGGTCACTCCAGAGACTGACTGGTTCTGAGGCCCCAGATCCCCAATAAAGCACAAAAAATGCACATTTCAGGGTGGCCTTTTATTGTGGACAGTTTAAGGCACACTGAGCACTAACCATGGTGTCTGATGAGCATCTGGATGGGGCACACCTGAGAGGTGGGACGGATTATCTCACTATCACACATTCAGACAGATTTGTGAACAATGTTTGAAAGAAATGCTGATATTGTGTATCTGGAATGAATTTTAGATCTTTGAGTCCATCTCATGAAAAATGGGAGCAAAAACAAAAGTGTTGCGTTGATATTTTTGTTGAGTGTATTAACTAGCTTCATTCGGATGAGATCTCCTTCACTGAATGTCACTTTTATTTTGAAATCTGTGTAAGTACACCAGTGGCGGCTGCTGGTCTTCCAAAGAGGGGAAGCTCATTTTCAGCAGACATTGTGTGTCTGTTTTTTTGTATGTAAATTCTATCAGCTTTCATGTCTTCTGTTGCCCTGTCAAAGTTGGACAGATCCACAGAGCCCACTGTGACCAGACACAGATCCCTGAGGTGGTTCCATCAGAGGCGTGGCCAGCAGGGCAGTTTATTGGTGACAGCACTTCAGTCAGCAGCTCACCTGGTCAGACCAGGACAGCTGGAAACACCTGGTACTTTCCCCACCTTTTGCACCCGCTCAGTCTTAGGAGTTGATCTGTTCTGCAGTTTAACACCAATTTTCTCTTCGTAAGGAAGACGATCAAATGGCTTCGCCAAAATCCGGTTCACAACATTCACCCTGTCTGCCGTTGTGTGCAGCTAGCTAGCAGCTGGAGCTGCTGGAGGCTGGAGAGCTGGGGTGAGAGACGGGGAGAAGCTCCGCAGCTCCACCTGCTGGTCGAGGACAGAAACCGCAAAGTGACGTCAACGAGTCTCCAAACACAACGCAGGTCGTTTTTCACCAACACAAACCCCTCATGCACACTGGATGCAGTCCGGCTCCGGTCCGGCTGGAGTCCGGCTCCGGTCCGGCTGGAGTCCGGCTCCGGTCCGGCTGGAGTCCGGCTCCGGTCCGGCTGGAGTCCGGCTCCGGTCCGGCTGGAGTCCGGCTCCGGTCCGGCTGCAGTCCGGCTCCGGTCCGGCTGCAGTCCGGCTCCGGCTGCAGCCCGGCTCCGGTCCGGCTGTAGTCCGGCTCCGGTCCGGCTGCAGTCCGGCTGCAGTCCGGCTCCGGCTGCAGTCCGGCTGCAGTCCGGCTCCGGCTGCAGTCCGGCTCCGGTCCGGCTGCAGTCCGGCTCCGGCTGCAGTCCGGCTCCGGTCCGGCTGCAGTCCGGCTCCGGTCCGGCTGCAGTCCGGCTCCGGTCCGGCTGCAGTCCGGCTCCGGTCCGGCTGCAGTCCGGCTCCGGTCCGGTACACCGCAGCACTGTGATTCTTCGCCTGCGGTGTCTCTGCAGTCCGCTGGAGAAGGTTGCCAGATCTGTCGTTATCCCACGTAGCCAATATGAAACCAGTTTTACTCAATAGAAAGCAGCCAAACCTCCGTCTCGGAGGAAAATGCAGGTTAAAACTGTATTTTTAACAAACACGTCATAAACACATCATCATTTCATCAACCCGTCCGACGTGTTCAATAAAAACGCTTGATTTGGCAGAAACCCGCCCAATCTGGCAACACAGACCTCCTCTGTCACAGAGCTGTTTTCATTTTGGAGTCATGTGACTTCTCAGCAGTGACGAAGAACAAAACTGTTCATTCTTCTAAAGCTATAATGACTACTTCACTGTTTGTTCTGTTTTCTAACAGAAGAAGTAAAAAAATAGAATATTAAGGCAAAAACACGACAGATTTTATTTTGAAGTCACTTATTTTGGAACACGTATCGCGTTTCCTTCCTGCACCCGACTTGCTTCTGTCTGGATTGACGCGGTAGGGCTGCGGGTCCGGAACAACAGGATCCTTGTGGAAAGAGAAGGAGCTCCACAGAGGCTCCGGAGCCGGACCGCGGCCGGACCAGAGCCGGACCGGAGCCGGACCGGAGCAGGACCGGAGCCGGACCGCATCGGGGGAAAGTCTCCGAGGATCAGCAAAGCCTCCGAATCGACTCAGAACAACAGAGTGAAAAACTTCAGAAGCGCTTCGGTGCATTTTTTTTTACTTCAAGACCACTGAGTTCATTTCACTGTCAGTCAAGCTTCAGACAGATCATCCAATCAGCACGCAGAAGCCCGGCGCCCAGGCCAGCCCACTGCCCATACACCCCCAGAGACGCCCGGTAGTCCGATGCCAAGCATTTTCAAATGAGCGTCCAGCTTCACTGCAGCGGAACAACACACTCTAGCTTCCGCATGGACGCCCAGCGTCCGGCTGGTTAAAGCGCCGCCGCTGGAGGAGGAGTGAGGAGAAGCCGAGTCAGTTCCTGAGATAAGAAGCTGATTCTGAACAAACGATGAACGTGTAGTCGCTAGGGCCGGGCGGTATAAACGATATAAACCGTATGTGATATACATTTGGCCCACGGTAGGGATTTTGGTCATACCGCCCAACCGCAATAGCACATTACGTCCACTAGGTGGCAGCAATGCAACGTTTTAGATGCCCGTTCCCAGAAGAAGAAGAACACAACAACAGCGATGGCGGAGAGCAGCGAACAGACAGAGGAAGAGCTCGTGAAAAAGATTGGTGCAACATCTGTAACAGTGATCTGTAACTGGCGGCCCGCCGGCCGAACAATATCTGGCCGCCAGATGATTTAGAGAATCTGAGGCAGCTGCTTCACGGAGGCAGTAACTCCGCCCCTCAACCTGTCAGCATCCAGCTCCTCCTGAACCTTCTTTACCTGTGAAACACCTGAAACCCTCTGATTCAGAGAACTACCTGCAGCTCCTGCTGCCTTCAGGGACACTTTGTAAAAGTAGCTGCTGATGGACGCTACCGTGCCTCAGTCAGCTGTTAGCTTAGCTGTTAGCCACCGACAAATCAGTCAAAAAAAAAATTGGCCAGACGCCAAATCAAGTTGCCGACCCCTGATCTGTAATCTGGACCTGATTTGGGTTCAAAGTAACTTGATTTATGTTATTTAATAGTTTAAAAACCACTTCCTGCTTCCTTGTTTCACCCTGTGCTGTGGTAACCATGGTAACCAGTAAGATTGTTAGGCTGAAATTCATACATCAAACTAGAAAATTCCTGTGGAAATTTTGGCTTTTATCATGATAAATACCGTCTACCGTGTAAGTTTCAGATTATACCGTGATACAGATTTCAGGCCGTAT
Source organism: Salarias fasciatus (assembly GCF_902148845.1). Classification (NCBI taxonomy): domain Eukaryota; kingdom Metazoa; phylum Chordata; class Actinopteri; order Blenniiformes; family Blenniidae; genus Salarias; species Salarias fasciatus. The sequence goes on from NC_043765.1 coordinate 825,885, forward strand.
CGCCCTCCCCTCGCTGTCGTGCAGATTTAGTCAATGAAATGTACACAACAGTAAATATTGGACCGCTTATTTTTTTTTACATTTTAGGGGAAGTTGAGCTTCCCTTGCAGTCTCACAGCCATCGCCTCTGGAGCACACCAACGGTGATGCCGGGGGTGGGGGGGGCATCAACGCTTGGCGGCGCAGCCCCCCCCCCCCCCCCCCCCCCCCCCGTGATCAGTTATGAGCTTTCAAAGGTGAGTTGCGCTGTTTACTTTTTTGCTGTTTGTTGGACAAATGTGTTTATACTACCCGCTGTGGTAATCACATCTGAAAGTGGTTTATACCAGCGGATTCATGAGAATTTAAGCTTTCTAACGGTACATAGTGTGTCGGTGGAATTTGCAAAATGCGTCTGGATTTTTGATAAATGCATCGGGAGAAGTTGTCTGAGCTTAAGGGGTTAATTGTTTCACCACTTCACTGCTTTTGAAAGACCAACAAATAAAACAATAGTTCAGATGACATGGAAACAACATTTTAATTTTTCCCTGATTCTTCTCTGGGCTCCTTCATCTGGATTTCCAGTGTAAACCTGCATGTTCAATGGTGTTTGCATCACATGCTGCCCAGTTTTTGATCCCAGATTTAGCTGTTTTGGAAGGCATGGACAGTGAGCTCGGAATGCCTCCAGCCTTTCCTCCTCTGTGATATCAGGGTCTGGGTTATAGAGTAGTGGAGGTGGTTCTACCCACTTGTCCCACACTGTCCTCAGAGCTCCCAGGTTGTCTCTCCTGTCTACAAGTCCTTGTCTTTGGATTATCAAATTGGACGAGTCTGGAGAAAATGTTAAGTCTCCAGAGACTCTGTGGCTCAAAATCTGGCCCTGCCTGTCTCTGCATCCCACAGACTGGCTGTCGATTCATCTGTTGACCTGTAGACCCCCGCCAGGACGAGGAGCCCCAAACACACTCCTGAATGTGTTTTGTCAACTCCATCCACTTCTCCCCAAAAACACACCTCAGTCTTAAATTAGACCAGATCCAGAATGATTTTCTGTACTGGATTAGGCCTGACCGGCTCAGCAGCTGACCTGAGGTCCGTCACACGAGTCGCTGCCACTGTCTGTGATTCCTGCAGACAGGTCTGCCTGATGCGTATTTGGGGATGAGCACCGCTGCAGCACCATCTTGTGACATGAATGTCTGGCTTGGGGGAATGGGAATATAAATCCCCTCATGTGGTTCAGAATCATTACAATCAGAATTTAGCTCGAGAGTTTTCCTGCGATAACATAAATGGTTTTGTGTGTGTGTGGTGTGTTTGTTTGTGTGTGATTGTGGTGAAATCTGTCTCACAGTTTCATGCAAATAAAGAAATAATCTGACATTTCTGTAGTGGCTATTTGTCTAAAATGCAACAAAAATCAAAACTCAAACTTCAAACTGCCACTGGTGCTCCGGGTCGTGGTCTACGCAGGCAAAAGAAATCATAGTCCAGCAAAATTCCAGTGAGGTTTATCATGGTTTATTCTCCAAGGCAAGCAAACAATTGGAGCGATCATTTCCTGCTGCTTCTCTCGCGCTGGTAAAAAACCATATAGCCCCCCCCAGGTGCACCCTGATCCTCTGCCTGCAACCTCCCTAAATAACCTCCAGGTGCAGGTGGTACCAATTAACTCTGCAAAAGCAAGCCTAACAGAAAATAATGTGCCAATTACCCAAACAAACATGCTGAATAAACAAACAATAAATCTAAACAAAATAAACACTATAAGAAATAACACAAACAAAACATAAATTAGAAAATATTCAAAAAATACTCAAAGACTAGTAAATAGCTCTAACAATTTCTGACACCCTTTTACCTGCAGTTTGACTGCCGGGTCACGTTGACCCGAACAGCTTCTGTCATATAAAGATGCAGGGCTGGTTGCACATATGCAGTGGTGGCACAGCTAACCACAAAGTTAGCTTCGATAACGCTGAACCGATAAACTGCTAAAAGATTTAGCTGAAGCTAACAATAACCGCTAACCCTAACTTTCATTATATGAGTAGGTGCGTTGGACGTGAGAAAGCCAGAGGCAGACCTTTAAGACTTCTGAGCCGCCCCGCCCAGATGTGGCCCGGGTCACTGATACGTAGGACCTACGTAGGGCATCGAAAACTTGTGAGACCCAAACGAGATGGGTCCCAGAGGAGCCGCTGTGAGCTGCTGGAGAGCAACTCACCCTGCCTGGCCCAGCGCTCTGGTTCAGACCGGCCGGGGACTGGACCCCAGCCCTCTCCTCATCAACGGTAACACGCTTCATTTGCATAAATACACACCCCCACGGTGGGAGTCATGAGAAACACAAACATGGAGAACCATAGGGCTGTCCGAGTTGGAGGCAGACTGATAACTCCGCCCCACGGCTGCTCCGTCTACTTCGCCTGGCTCCGCCCACCTCTGGCTTTGCCATCGTGAACACACCTGGTGACTTGCAGACTCTATGGACTCAGTAAGCTGACGAGTTGGCACTCAGGACTCCATTGACGATCCGGCGCGTGAAATGCGCACATGCGGCATTTGTTGACGTCACGCCATGACGCAAGCACGTACGCGAGTCGTTCAAAAACCCCCAGAATCTTGAGTTCAGGGCTTTCTAACAGTTTTTGAATCGTTTCAATCGGACAAACGGATTGGGAGTTATATGCATGAAAAAATCCATGTTTTTTTCTAAACAATTTTCTGCTCTTTTAACCGCAGAGAAGAGACTTTTCATGACTTTGCACAGTAACTGAAGCACGTACGAGAGGCGTTCAAGTACCCTCGGAAACTAGAGTTTCAGGTTCATGTTGACGTAGTCGGCCTACATTGGTTCCCAGAGCTACCGCTAATGTGTAAATTTAGCGGAAGCTAATTAGTCTGCTAATGTTTTTCAAAGTTAGCTGAACAGCTAATCCGCTAATGAAAATGTTAGCTTATTAGCTAATTAGTGGTTAGCTGATTAGCGGACTGCGCCCACCACTGCAAATGTGTGAAATGACCCATTTTCATTTTATATGTTGATCACACTAATTAAGGCAACCAGAAGACGTTTCATCCTGAAAAAAAAATAATTTTAAATACTTTTCCTACATCTTCAAACTTTAAAACGGGTCAATTTGACCCGTAACATGATAGGAGGGTTAAACTTTTTCAACAAAAAACTGAAAAGTGGGGCGTGCAATATTATTCGTCTCCCTTGCATTAATGCTCTGTAGCGCCACCTTTTGCTGCAGTTACAGCTGTAAGTCACTTGGGGGATGTCTCTGAGCTTTGCACATCGAGAGACTGAAATTCTTCCCATTCTTCTTGCAAAACAGCTGGAGCTGAGTGAGGTTGGATGGAGAGTGTTTGTGAACAGCAGTCTTCAGCTCTTTCCACAGATTCTGGATTGGATTCAGGTCTGGACTGGGACTTGAATAATAATAATAATACATTTTATTAAACAGAAATCTGAAAGTGACTTGACCATTCTAACACTTGAATATATTTATTTGTGAACCGTTCCCTTGGAGATTTGGCTTGATGTTTTGGATCTTTGTCCTGTTGGAGGATAAATCTCCGTCCCAGTCGCAGGTCTGTTGCAGACTCCAACAAGTTTTCTTCCAGAATGGTCCTGTATTTTGCTCCATCCATCTTCCTGTCCCTGCTGAAGAAAAGCAGCCCAACCACGATGCCTCCTCCACCTTTGACAGTGGGATGGTGCGTTCAGGGTGAGGAGCTGTGTTGCTTTCACGCCAAACATATCGTTTTGCATTGTGGCCAAAAAGTTGGATTTTGGTTTCGTCTGAGCAGAGCACCTTCTTCCACATGTCTGGTGTGTCTCCCAGGTGGTTTGTGGTAAACTTCAAACCAGACTTTTTATGGCTATCTTTGAGAAATGGCTTTCTTCTTGCCACTCTTCCATAAAGGCCCGATTAGTGCAGTGCAGCACTGATTGTTGTCCTCTGGACAGACTCTCCTCCCTCAGCTGTAGATCTCTGCAGTTCATCCAGAGGGATCCTGGGCCTCTTGGCTGATCTCTGGTCAGTCTTCTCCTTGTTCCACATGAAAGTTTAGAGGGACAGCTTTGGCAGCAATAACTTCAACCAGACGCTTCCTGTAGCTGCAGATCAGTCTGGCACATCCATCAGGACTCATCTTGGCCCGTTCTTTACAAACTGCTGTAGTTCCGTCAGATTCCTGGACGTCTGGCATGAATGGCTGTCTTGAGGTCATGCCACAGCATCTCAATGGGGTTCAGGTCTGGACTTTGACTTGGCCACTCCAGAACGTGGATTTTGTTCTTCTGAAACCATTCTGAAGTGGATTTACTTCTGTGTTTTGGATCATTGTCTTGTTGCAGCGTCCATCCTCTTTTAGCTTCAGCTGTCTGACAGACGGCAAAACGATGTTGTCCTGCAAAACATCCTGATAAACTTTTGAATTCATTTTTTCCCGTTGATGATTGCAGGTTGTCCAGAACCTGAGGCAGCAGAACAGCCCCAAACCATGATGCTGCCTCCACCATGCTTCACGGTGGGAGGAGGTGTTGATGTTGGTGAGCTGTTCCATTTCCCCTCCACACATGACGTTGTGTGTTCCTCCCAAACAATTCAACTTTGGTTTCATCAGTCCACAAAATATTTTGCCAAAACTTCTGTGGAGTGTCCCAGTGCCTTTCTGCGAACGTTAAACGAGCAACAATGTTTTTTAGACAGCAGTGGCTTCCTCCGTGGAGTCCTCCCATCAACACCATTCTTGGCCGTTGTTTTACATAGAGCTGATGTGTGCAGACATTGCACTGTGCCAGTGATTTCTGTAAGTCTTCAGCAGACACTCTAGATCAGGGGTGTCCAAAGTGGGTCCTGGAGGGACGCAGCCCTGCATGTTTTCCACGTCTCCCTGCTTCAACACAGCTGATTGCATTGAGGCTCGTTATCAGGCTTTCTGCTGGACTTGACCATGAATCATCATGAGATTCAGGTGTGTTGAAGCAGGGAGACGTGGAGAACATGCAGGTCTGCGGCCCTCCAGGACCCACTTTGGACACCCCTGCTCTAGGGTTCCTTTCTACCTCTCTGAGTATTCTGCGCTGAACTCTTGGCGTCATCTGTGGTGGACGGCCACTCCTTGGGAGAGAAGCAACAGAGCCAAACTCTCTCCATTTGTAGACGACTTCTCTGACTGTCGACTGATGAACATTCAGACTTTTACAGATGGTTTTGGATCCTTTTCCAGCTTTATACAAATCAACAATTCTTAAAGCTATAGTGCGTAATTTTTAAATGTCTATGAATGTCCGTTTTAGCCAAGCCACTACTAGTGGAGATGACAAAATGCAGATTAAGCCGATCGGCTCCTCTAACATGTCGCGGGATTTTTCAATATATGTAATTCTTGCTTTGCTTGTCGACTGGCGACATTCCCGCGCTGGTGCGCAGGAAATTACGCATTTTACGTCACAACAAGAAGGGAGGGGGAGGACGGAGGGTCTCATAGCAACAGGCTCAGCTCACAGTCTCAGGCAGACCGAGGAAGCCACATGCTATCAGGGATTCCGCCAGACCTTTTCAGTCCGGGCGCCCCACCCGTGCTAAATTGTGCAGCGCCCGGACAACGGAGAGGAGAAAAAAAAACTTTCCGTCAGTCGAACACTGGCAGCGTTAGCAGCGTTAGCCGTTAGCAGCGTTAGTAGCAACACCACACGCTCCCCCCCACCCCGCCCCCGGCCAAACTCTTTTCCTGCAGGAAACACTGTACTTTGTGTGTAACACTTCGTTTTTCATCAAGAAGCAGCTACCGGAGACCAACGGACAACAGATGATTTCTGCTGACGACCACTGGGTCTGTTCATCCACTAACCTGTCAGTTACAGACTAGCAGGCACCTTGTCTCCTGTTTGTAATAAGCTATTTGCGTTTCTGTAGCCAAAAAAAAGAAAACAATAATTACCTTTTCGGAAGAGTCCATCTTTTTTTCCACCAGCTGTCCTTATTCACGCAGAATAAAAACCATTTTCAACGCGTGAATCACCGTGGCAGTGGTTGTGGGGAGAGGGGGAGGGGGGACACCGGGGACACCGGGGACAGCTGGGCGTTCGTCATGTGGAAGCGCCGGATTTATTGTTGTGAGAACGCAGAATTCCGCTAGAGGGCGACCGAAGTTACGCACTATAGCTTTAATGGCAGGTCTTCAGACAGCTCTTTTGAGCGAGCCATGGTGCTCATCAGACAGTGCTTCTCATCAAAACAATTCTTACCAGCTGTGTGCTTTATGGGCAGGGCAGCTTTAAAGTCCGGGTAAAGCAGAAATAAATTTGTGTCATGAGTTTGTCACACTGCATAAGCATGTGTCATCAACCACTGAGCCAAATCTGAATGATTAAAAAAATTGCTAAGTATATAAAATAAGCTCTCAAAATCATGGAAAAACAAGCTCTTCTCTCTGCTGTGAAACGCTGGGGGCGTGTCAGCCTCCGCCGGGGAGCGGACAACCGCCGTGTCAGCCTCGCGCCAACGAGCCTCCGCCCGGGAGCGGGGAACCAGCGACTGCCTTGACTCACATATTGCTAAGCCATTGCTTTCAATATGACGTCGGTCCACCCTTTGCAGTTATTACATCTTCAGCTCTTCTGGGAAGGCTGTCCGAAGGTTGATGAGTGTTTATAGGAATCCTTGACCATGGCGAGGTCACACAGGCCTGGCTCTGTCGCCGCTCTGATTCACCCCAGAGGTGTTCTATGGGGTTCAGGTCCGGACTCTGTGCAGGCCAGTCCAGTTCATCCACACCAGACTCTGTCATCCAGGTCTTTATGGACCTTGCTTTGTGCCCTGGTGCAGAGGAAGGGGCCTGCTCCAAACTGTTCCCACAATGTTGGGAGCATGGGGTTGTCCAAAATGTTTTGGTATCCTGAAGCATTCAAAGTTCCCTTCACTGGAACTAACTGGCCAAGGACCAACTCCTGAAAAACAACCCCACGCCATGATTCCTCCTCACCTGGCACAGTGCAGTCCCACATGCACCGTTCTCCTGGGAACCTCCAGACCCAGGCTAGTCCATCAGATTGCCAGATGGAAAAGCGTGATTCATCACTCCAGAGAACGTCTCCACTGCTCCATATTCCAGTGTTGGCGTGCTTTACACCACTGCATCCGGCGCTTTGCATTGCACTTGGTGATGTGTGGCTTGGATGCAGCTGCTCTGCCATAGAAATCCATCCCATGAAGATCTCTGCGTTCTGGACCTGGGCTAATCTGAATGTCGCAGTAAGTTGGGAGCTTTGTAGCAGTTGGCTGTGCAGAAAGTCGGCGACCTCTTTCCACTCTGTGCCCTATCATCCGCTGACCCCTCTCCATCAGTTTACATGGCCGACCACTTCATGGCTGAGTTGCTGTTGTTCCCAAACTCTTCCGTTTTCTTATAATAAAGCTGACAGTTGACTGTCAAGGTGCCAAACATAGAGGTCCTCACGCGCTGGCCTCCCCACAGTGTATACCGGGGGTGTCAAACTCAGCCAGAAAGGGGGAAGTGGCTGCAGGTTTTCGTTCCAACTAAGCAGGAGCACGCCAGACTCCACTCCTGTCATCAAGCTACACTGAAGACCTGATGAAATGAGTGGCGTCTGGTGTGCTTCTGCTTGGTTGGAACGAAAACCTGCAGCCACTCGGCCCTTTCTGCCACGAATTTGACACCCCTGACGTATACACTTCGGACAGCGAAGGCTGCGCCGGCACGGCCATGTTCGCCGGATGGAAGACGGCCGAATCCCTAAAGACATCTTGTATGGTGAGCTAGCGGCTGCCGCGAGACCTGTTGGCCGACCCAAGCTGCGCTACAAGGACGTCTGCAGCGCGACATGAAAGCTCTGGACATCAACACTGAGAGCTGGGAGACCACAGCAGCTGACCGCAGCAGATGGCGCAGTGTGGCCAAGAAGCAGCTGAAGACGGGCGAAAAGAAGATCCAGAGCCTGGCAGAGGACAAGAGATCCAGACGACCCGGCGCCGCTCACACCTGGAGACGACCCGGCGACTGCTCACTCCTGGAGACAACTCGGCGACCGCTCATTCCTGGAGACAACTCGGCGACCGCTCACTCCTGGAGACAACCCGGCGACCGCTCACATCCTGGAGACAACCCGGCGACCGCTCATTCCTGGAGACAACTCGGCGACCGCTCACTCCTGGAGACGACCCGGCGCCGCTCACACCTGGAGACGACCCGGCGACCGCTCATTCCTGGAGACGACCCGGCCCCGCTCACACCTGGAGACGACCCGGCGACCGCTCATTCCTGGAGACGACCCGGCGCCCACACCTGGAGACGACCCGGCGCCCGCTCACACCTGGAGACGACCCGGCGCCCGCTCACACCTGGAGACGACCCAGCGCCCGCTCACACCTGGAGACGACCCGGCGCCGCTCACACCTGGAGACAACCTGGAGACAACCCCTTGACCGCTCATACCCAGAGACAACCCGGCGCCGCTCACACCTGGAGACAACCCCTTGACCGCTCATACCCGGAGACAACCCGGCCCCGCTCACACCTGGAGACAACCTGGCGACCGCTCACTCCTGGAGACAACTCGGCGACCGCTGACTCCTGGAGACAACCCGGCGACCGCTCACTCCTGGAGACAACTCGGCGACCGCTCACTCCTGGAGACAACCCGGCGACCGCTCACTCCTGGAGACAACCCGGCGACCGCTCACTCCTGGAGACAACGCGGCGACCGCTCACTCCTGGAGACAACTCGGCGACCGCTCACTCCTGGAGACAACCCGGCGACCGCTCACTCCTGGAGACAACCCGGCGACCGCTCACTCCTGGAGACAACTCGGCGACCGCTCACTCCTGGAGACAACCCGGCGACCACTCACTCCTGGAGACAACCCGGCGACCGCTCACTCCTGGAGACAACCCGGCGACCGCTCACTCCTGGAGACAACCCGGCGACCGCTCACACCTGAATCCACTGTGGCAGAGTCTGTGGCTCTCGTATCGGCCTCACCAGTCACAACTGAACCTGTTTGATCCATGGCCCCAACGTGGCATGACTGACGTCGGTTGGTCGGTCGGTTGGTCGGTCGGTCGGTCGGTCGGTCGGTCGGTCGAATATTGAGGAGGAGGAAATTTCACCTCTGGATTTGTTGCACAGGTGACGTCCTGTGATAGTTCCATGCTGGAATCCACAGAGCTCCTGAGAGCGGCCGTTCTTTCACCGATGTTTGTCAGAACAGTCTGCGTACCGAGATGCTTGATTTTATCCACCTGTGGCCAGGCCACGTGATTAGAACACCTGATTCTGATCATTTCAATGGGAGCTGGAGGGTTCTGCAGGATCTACCAGAGTCCTGGGAGCTGGAGGGTTCTGCAGGATCTACCAGGGTCCTGGGAGCTGGAGGGTTCTGCAGGATCTACCAGGGTCCTGGGAGCTGGAGGGTTCTGCAGGATCTACCAGGGTCCTGGGAGCTGGAGGGTTCTGCAGGATCTACCAGGGTCCTGGGAGCTGGAGGGTTCTGCAGGATCTACCAGGGTCCTGGGAGCTGGAGGGTTCTGCAGGATCTACCAGGGTCCTGGAGCTGGAGGGTTCTGCAGGATCTACCAGGGTCCTGGGAGCTGGAGGGTTCTGCAGGATCTACCAGGGTCCTGGGAGCTGGAGGGTTCTGCAGGATCTACCAGGGTCCTGGGAGCTGGAGGGTTCTGCAGGATCTACCAGGGTCCTGGGAGCTGGAGGGTTCTGCAGGATCTACCAGGGTCCTGGGAGCTGGAGGGTTCTGCAGGATCTACCAGGGTCCTGGGAGCTGGAGGGTTCTGCAGGATCTACCAGGGTCCTGGGAGCTGGAGGGTTCTGCAGGATCTACCAGGGTCCTGGGAGCTGGAGGGTTCTGCAGGATCTCAGCTGTTCTAGCACTGCTCTCTTCTGGATCGAGATCTCAGATGTGGTTCCTGGTATTTCCTGGAGCCATGCATCTAGCTTGGGGGTTCCTGTCCTTAGTGCCCCCCTTCCATCACTACTGGTGTGAAGGGGGGGTGCCGCCCCCTCACAGACTCCCTCGCCCCCTCAGTCAAAATATAGTGTTTCATTACAAAGTTAAGTTTTCAGTCTATTATGTGCTGAAAAAACGTCAAACTCCGCTGACGCGCTTAAATCAATATGAAGTCTTGAGCTGCTCAAAATTCAAAAAGAGGAGAGTCCAGCTCTGCTGAGGGTGACAGCTGCTTATTTTATCATTTGTTTTGTGACTGTCGGTGCTTTTTAGCAATGTGGTTAATGATCATACGTTGCTGGGCATGTTGGATCAGCGCCGCCGATCTGTGGATTCTGTTTTTGTGTTGCTCCGTTACGTTTTCTCCACCTATGCAGGGGTGCACATAATATTTTTTGTCTGGTTCTCAGGGGAGAACCTTGGGTTGTTGCTTGGTCCTCACATTTTTAAATACTTTTTTTTTTTTTCCCAGAGGTATGCGTGGACAACGCTACACAGCCTGCTTTAATTTCAACTGAAAATGAAGAGAAGCAGCAACAGAATGTCTGAAACCTTCTAACTTTCACAAAATACAATGGTGTTAAAAGTTCTGAAAAATAAAAGTGCTCGTACAGTATCTGCTTTTTATCCCTTAAAGGGCCTGTATCCTGCTTTTTTAGCTCGTCCGAACCTCATTATTGGCATTAACATGGTAACAGTTTATTTTTGGCGCTAAGGAAAAGTCATTATGTGTGAAATAAAAGATTTTCGGGGGCTAATTCTGAAACCCGGAAGAGAAAACGCTGCGTTTCACTGAATCCCGCCTCTCCCCCTGTGGACTTTGACTGACAGCGAACTTCAACCAATCGGAGCTTCAAAACAAATACATCATGTGTTAGCTTCTCTAAGCTTTAGCTTTCAGACGACGGTTAAAGTTTATCTCCGTAATCGGAGATAGAAAAAGCAGCTACGCTGATGGCCGAGGGCCTGCGGGGGGGGGGGGGGGGGGCTCAGCTGCTGCTGGTCAGAGGAGAGCGTCCTGTTTTCTGAGGGGGGGGGGGGGGAGAAGAGTGGTGGGAGGAGTCCAACTTTTGTGACGTACTGAGGTTTGAAGAGTTTCAAACGAGCTGTTTTCTACCTGAAGGGAGGGGCTGCAGTAGAGAGCAGCGGACTCGCATGGATGAAGGCAAATAACCTTCTGGGGGTGGTTTCAAAGGGAAATCAACTTTGTGGCATGCTGAAAACCTTAAAAAAAAAAAAGGATTTTGCATGATATAGGTCCTTTAAACCAGCGGTTTTCAAAGTTCGCGCCTCCCCTGGGGGGCACCAGAGAGCTTCAGGGGAGGCGCAGCCAGCCCCCCCGGTCCGACGGTACGGGTGAGCGCTGGCCTATCCGACACACAGATGCGCACCTTGCTATCCCCAAATCTTGGTACGCAAATGAGCGTTGGTGTTTCGTCAGGTGTGCATTTTTTTAATTTGGTAGCACTTGTGCACCAGCGCACCGCTTAGGAGCAGCCTGATTATGTGTGTTTGTTTTTTTCTGGAAAGAAAATGAAAAGCTACCGTTTTGTTTGGCACTTCTTGACCCTGTTAATGGAAAAATGCATTAAATAGTGAGTTTTAAATTAAAACTGAAAATCAAATCACCAGTGTTTTTGTTTTCTGAGCATAAAGTCCAATGACCAGAACACACAGTGACATGAGAGCCGGAGCTGCTGCTGCCCCGTTTCCACAGCGTCTCCTCGTTGAAGAACGCCTGTCGGAACAGATGTGTTCCAGATGTCAGACCTGAGGTCGGACCGGAGGGTCCAGGTCTGCCGCTGACCGCCGCTCTCGTTCCCCGTTTTCAGACGTATTCCCATGAAGACCCTGGTCAACCCTCTGAAGACAGCACAGGAGAGTACTGCCATGCTAAAGAGTACTGTGGCAGAGCTGGAGTGAAACTCCCAGTGGTGAGTGTGTTCACAGCTTCACCAGGTGTGTGATGAAGTTCAGTCTGACGGTGCTTCTGTGTGTTCACAGGGAACTCTGAGCAGATCTGAGTGGGAAGCAGCCAGTAAGTTTCTCTGAACGCCCGCTAACATGTGACTGACGGCCGCCGCCACAACAGCAAGCCTTCCAGCAGGCCTCAGACCGCCGCAGCAATGCTCTAACTCCCAGCAAGCCTTTCAGCAGGCCTCAGACCGCCGCAGCAATGCTCAAACTCCCAGCAAGCCTTTCAGCAGGCCTCAGACCGCCGCAGCAATGCTCTAACTCCCAGCAAGCCTTTCTGTTGAACTGCCTTTAGTAATCCCACAAGGGGAGTGTCTCTCTGCCCCGGCAGCCATTCATACAGCGCCTGTCTTGGGCGACAAAACAGAGTGGTGTGTGTGTGTGTGTGTGTGTGCATGGAGTTAGCATGGGGTTAGCATGGAGTTAGCATGGGGTTAGCATGGAGTTAGCATGGGGTCAGCAGAAGCAGCAGTGTCATGCTAGCAGCGCTTCATGAGGTTGGGGCTGCTGGACAGCCGTGGATCAAGTCTCCAGAGAGACTCAGTTTCAGGACGCTGCCTCAGAACGCCCTGGCTCCAGCTTGTTGTTTACCGGTCAGCCCGTGCAGCGAGTGAGACGCGTCATCAGGGCATGCTCCGCCCACCAGCCAATCATCATCGTGTCGTCGTCCCCCCCCCCCCCCCCCCCCCCCCCCCCCCCCCCCGCTCTCTCCTGCAGCTGATGGCAGAAGCTGACACTCCGCTTCATTCAATCTAATTGTAGTAACTCGCAACTTCATTTTCTCAGTAACGGTAACGGCGTTGCAAAGATGGGAAAAGTAATGAATTAGATTATTCGTTACTGAAAAAAATAACGCTGTTAATAACGCCGTTATAATCTAATGCCGCTATTACCAACAGTGGGAGCGATAGGAAAGGCGTCCGCCTCCTCCAAGAGCCAAGCAGAGGTGCCACCAAAACATCAGTGTTTGCATTTAAGTCTGACTTTTTACACCAAAAAGTTTCAGCAAACCTTCAACCATCCCAGCAAATAACAGACATTCCACAAAATGTTTAACAGTCCCTCCAAACCATCAGCAATCCAGCCAAACCTTCAACAGTCGGAGCATTTACGAAATGCCCACCGAACCTTGACCCATCTCGCCGAACCTAAAGATGGAGAAGTGATCCGGAGGCGTCAGGATGTGTTTGACACTCGTCTCTTGTCCTCTCTGCAGGTATCTACCTGGTGTTTGTCTTCCAGAAGATGTCCTGAGTCAACGCTGGGGGTTTGACTTTGTATTTTCTTAGTTTGTTCTGTTTCACTCCAAACTGTTGGTGACTTGTTGTAAAACAAACTTCAACTCAAACTTGATGTTTTGTTTTGGGGGTTTAGTTGTTGTTGCTGTTCTTGTTGAGATAAGTGAAAGAAGTTTGAGGGGACTCAATAAATAAATAAAACCTGAAATCTGCAGCATGAGGAGTTCTTGCAAGCCAACTGAAGAGGAGGAAGAGGCTGTCATCAGTGTTTGAGTATCTGATGGGAATGTTTGGTCATAAAACATAAACCTGAAGTGATTCCGTGGCCAGTCTTGCTGGAGTCGACCCTTCTTTGTCAAACACTGTCATGTTATATCTGTAACTGATGTTACTTCAGATTATTGAGCGTCTTCCGTCTCGCATCCTGATTATCTAGAATAGAATTTGAAAACCTTTTAATTTGTAAAGACCTCAACAACCAGGCTCAATCATATCTTAAATTCAGTTCAGTTCAGCTTTATAGCGCCAAATACAACAGAGTGATACGCTTTTACAGAGAAACCCCAACAGACGTGCAGCGAGACCTCAGGAGAGTGAACGACACATAATAGTGAAACATGGAGTGAGAAAGGAGAGAAGCTCAGTGCTGGTCTAAACCTACAGCAGCTTCTCCAAGAAAATGCTCTCTCTCTCTCTCTCTCTCTCTCTCTCTCTCTCTCTCTCTCTCTCTCTCTCTCTCTCTCTCTCTCTCTCTCTCTCTTGTGGTCAAATGCGACAATTTCATTATCTGCGGTGACTTTAATATCCATGTTTGTTGTGTCTCACAGCCTCTGTCCCGGGATTTTTCAAACTTACTGAACTCTTTCAGTCTCGTTCAAGCTGTTAATGGCCCCACCCATGAAAAGGGCCACACTCTCGATCTCATCCTAGCCCATGGTGTCTCCGTCTCCGTTAAAGAAATCTGTCCCATGGCTTTCTCTGACCACTCCCCTATTCTGTTTTCTGTCTCACTACAATGCACAGGTAGTTCTTATAAGGCCCCCAAACAGGTTTCTCGCTGTCTCAATCCATCTACTGCTGAGCAATTTTCTGCCGCCTTCAGGGTCTCCCCGGTGTGCAGGCTGCCTCCAGACTCTATAGTCAGTACTCCTGCTGATGAGCTTTTTTCCATGTTCTCATCAGCTTGCACGACAATTCTGGACACAATTGCCCCCCTCAAGTTCAAGGGCAAAAAATCTCAGCCCACACCATGGCTAAACGCCACCACGCGTGCCCTCAGGCGCGTCTGCAGACGAAGAAGGACCATCTCCACGTTTCCCTTCAAATGCTCCGCAGCTCCCTGACAGACTACCAATGAGCTGTGAAATATGCTGAGTCACAGCACATTTCAACTCTGATTTCCTCAAACTGTCACAAACCCCAGGTTCTCTTTCGGACATTGAATTCCCTCATCAACCCTCGCAGTGATCCCCCCGTCATGCCCTCCCCTGCTCTCTGTGATAGTTTCCAACAATACTTTATCAGCAAGATCGCTGCACTCAGGCCCCCTGCTGCCCCCTCCTCACCCCTCATCCCTCCCCCGCCTCTGTCAGCAACCTTCTCAGAGTTCGAGCCCGTTTCACTATCCTCCCTCTCTGCCGTTGTTGGACACCTGCAGCCTTCACCTGCCCCTCTGACTGTATACCTTCACGTCTGCTCAAGGATCCAACAGTCTTTGACTCAGTTGCTCCATTTCTCGTCTCAACAGTCAACAGTGTTCTGTCCACCGGCTGTATCCCACCTGCCTTCAAGCACGCTGTGGTGCAACCTCTTTTAAAAAAGCCCAACCTTGACCCCTATACCATGGCAAACTTTAGGCCCATTTCCAAACTGCCCTTCCTCTCTAAAGTTCTTGAGCGTGAAGTTTACACCCAGCTGCAACTGTTTCTAAGAAATAACAATCTCCTTGAAAAATTCCAGTCGGGATTCAGATCTGGCCACAGCACAGAGACTGCCCTCCTGAGTGTCCTGAACCACCTGCTCCTGGCTGCGGACTCAGGTAGCCCTGTGGTCCTGGTCCTCCTGGACCTCACCTCTGCCTTTGATACAGTGGACCACAACATCTTGCTGTCTCGCCTCGAAAACCTGGGCATCAAAGGTCCAGTCCTGGAGTTTTTCCATTCCTACTTGTCTGGTAGGACCTTCTCTGTTCAACTGGGAGACTTCACCTCTTCTGCAGCCCCCCTCTCCTGTGGGGTGCCACAAGGTTCCATCCTAGGCCCCATTCTATTTCTCCTGTATATTCTGCCCCTAGGAGATATCATAAAAAAGCACAACATCTCCTTCCACTGCTATGCAGACGATATCCAGCTGTATCTCCCCTTTAAGGCCGATGACCCCACTGCTCTCCAGCCTTTGCAGAACTGCCTGTCGGACATTAAGGCTTGGCTGTCAGTGAATTTTCTCTTCCTCAACGAGGAGAAGACAGAGGTCGTTGTGTTTGGCAAAACCCCTTCAGCACTTCACACCAACACCCTGGGTTCTCTCACCAGTAACTCCAAGTCAGCGGTTAAGAATCTGGGTGTGTTCTTAGACAGTTCTTTTAAGTTTGAGCACCAGATTAGTGCAGTTGTGAAAAGAAGCTTTTTTAACCTGAGGACCCTGGCAAAGATTAAAGCGTACCTTCCCCAGGCAGGGTTAGAGCAGGCCCTCCACGCCTTTGTCACATCCCACCTGGATTACTGCAATAGTCTATACACCGGCATAGGAAAAGCCCAACTTCACCGCCTGCAGTTAGTCCAGAACTCGGCCGCTCGACTCCTCACCTGCACTAGAAAACACGATCACATCACTCCGGTTCTCGCTTCCCTCCACTGGCTCCCCATCCGCTACCGCATTGATTTTAAAATTCTCTTAACAGTCTTTAAATCTCTGCACCACCTTGCCCCACCGTACCTGGCTGATCTTCTCCTCCCTTTCACCCCGTCCAGAGTGTTACGGTCGGCTGACCATCGCCTTCTTGTCATCCCCAGGTCGAGGTTGAAAACTAGGGGAGACAGAGCTTTTTCTATAGCCGCCCCTCGACTCTGGAACTCCCTCCCCCCCCCACATCCGAGCAGCCGAGTCCGTAGGGATTTTCAAATCTCACCTGAAGACGTACCTCTTTTCGTTGGCCTTCAACTAGGTCTTAGTTTGCTCTTCTGGTTCTTTTATGAATTTTTATGCACTTTTTATGTCTTTTTTTTGCACTATGTGAAGCACTTTGATGCGGCTAAGCCGTTTGTAAATGTGCTCTATAAATAAAGTTGACTTGACTTGACTTGACTCCCGCTCTCAATTCAGTTCAGTTCAAAGAAGCTTTATTGCACCGTGCTGGTTCTCCTGGATCTGTCCTCAGCGTTTGACACTGTTGACCATCAGGTCCTGATAAGTCGACTGAGGGACCATGTGGGACTGTCAGGGTCGGTTCTCCAGTGGTTTACTTCATATCTGTCTGGATGTAGCTTCTGTGTGTCAACAAACCAGATGAAATCAGAGTCCATGAATCTTGGGTGTGGGGTGCCTCAAGGCTCTGTCCTGGGCCCCATCTTATTTTTACTGTTCTTGATCCCCCTCGGTAAGATCATCCAAAGGTTCAAGGATGTTTCTTACCACTTGTATGCCGACGACATCCAGCTCTACAGTTCTTTTAGGCCGGATGGGATAAAGAAGCTGGATTCCTTTTTCCACTGTCTGGCAGAAATAAAACAATGGCTCAGTGAAAATTCCCTTCAGCTCAACGCAGACAAAACTGAAACACTCATTGTTGCCCCTGATGCTTCAATTCCAGGGATCAAGCAGTTCCTTGGCGACTTAGGGCAGTCCGCGGATTCGTGTCTTAGAAACTTGGGTGTTTTCTTTGATAAAGACATGTCCCTGGTGCGGCACTGCAAGCAGCTGACAAGAAACTGTTTCTTTCAATTAAGACATATCTCTAAACTCAGGAAAATGGTATCACGGACCGACCTAGAGCTCATCATTCATGCTTTCTTTTCCTCCTGCTTAGACTACTGCAACAGCCTGTTCTCATGTCTGATCAAGAAGGAGCTTCCAAAGCTGCAACTCGTGCAAAACTCTACAGCGAGAATACTGACCGGCACAAACAGGTGGACTCGCATATCCCCCATTTTAAAGGAGCTTCACTGGCTACCAGTTTTTTACCGAGTCAATTTTAAGATCTTGGTTTTAACCTTCCGGGCTCTGCATGGTCAAGCTCCTGCTTACATCTGTGACCTGCTCCAGCCTCATTCCCCTGCCAGGGTTTTAAGGTCTGCAGACCAGAACTTGTTAAAGGTGCCGCGTACTCGGTTCAAGACCAGAGGAGCCCGATCAGTCCAGGCCGTTGCTCCCAGGCTCTGGAACGATCTCCCGCTCTCTCTCCGCGCAGTTACATCTGTCGACACTTTTAAATCACAACTTAAAACCTTTCTGTTTGCTCAGGCGTTTGCCTGGTTTTCTGGGCCTGTTTTTGATCTCATTTTAATGTTGACTATTCATCTATTTATCTATCTGACTATTTATCTGTATTGTAATTGTTGTTTTTATTGTTGTTTATTATGTTGTGAAGCACTTTGTGGCTCTTTACCTGTGAAAGGTGCTATATAAATAAAAATTACTGGCTTTCTTACTTTATTGGCATGACAAACAGACATTCACATTGCCAAAGTGTTACATAAAATAAACACAATGTAAACAGTTTAACACAATTCACCAAAATGCAAAACAGTGTAGGACAGTCCGAATACCGAGAAATAAGAAGGAAAATTTAAAAGAAGAAAAAAAAAAAAAGTCTCTTTGTTCTTTCTCTGTGCTGAAAGTCCCAGAGTGCAGTGGGGCTGTAGTGTTCTCAGTGTGGTTCTGCAGGACCGGTTCCAGGTGCTGGGACACAGCCTCATTACCAGGATGGACACGGCCCTGGTCCTGGTCCTGGTCCTGGTCCTGGTCCTGGTCCTGGTCCTGGTCTGTCCTCCTGCTCGGGTTCATGGAGGTTCTCCTCCTGTTGCGGCTGTTTGCTCACTGCTGTACTTCCCTGTGTGTTTGTGTGTGTGTGTGTGACGTATGTGTGTGTGTGTGTGTGTGTGGCGTGTGTGTGTGTGTGGCGTGTGTGTGTGGCGTGTGTGGCGTGTGTGTGTGGCGTGTGTGTGTGTGTGTGTGTGTGTGTGGCGTGTGTGTGTGTGTGTGTGTGTGTGTCCACCGAGTTTTAACTTCTTGTCTCCAGCCAGACAGGGTGGGGGGGGGGGGGGCACTTCCATTTTAAAGAGAAACTCACTGAGTGTGTGTGAGTGTGTGTGTGTGTGTGTGTGTGTGTGTGTGTGTGTGTGTGTGTGTGTGTGTGTGTGGCTTTAACAGTTCTGCTTCATTGGAGCACCACCCCTTTGTGTTGAGCAGTCCCCCATCCTGTTTGACAGTGTACACACCCCCTCAGTGCTCCAGTCTTTTATCTGTGAATTTTCAGAACTTTTATGAATATCAACTTTTATCAAGAACTTTTATCAAAATTCATTCTAGATCCCATCCCCACACCACTTTTTAAATCACTTTATGGATTCCTGGAGGAACAGATTTTAAATATCATGAACTGCTCTCTTCAGACGGGCGTCTTCCCCACTGCCTGTAGAACGGCGGTGCTGAAGCCCCTTCTGAAGAAGAGCAATTTAGACCCCAATGTTCTGAAGAACTACAGGCCTGAATCCAACCTACTGTTCTTAAGTACATTTTTAGAAAGACTGGTTTTTAACCAAGTCAATTACTAACAACATTTTAGAAAGACGTTTTAGATTTGACCACAGTATCGAGACGCCCGATGAAAGACTTAAAATGACATCAGGAGGAATTTAGATAATAAAAAACTCACAGTGTTGGTTCTACTGGACCTGAGTGCCGCTTTCGACACAGTAGACCTTCACATTTTATAAATAGACTGAGACCCCTGGTGGGCCTCTCAGGTACTGTCCTTGACTCGGCCAGTCTCCGCATGGGAACAGGCAGGAGTCCGGCCTCAGAGCAGTCGTGTTATAGACTCCTGCTCTGTGACTCCTGAAAAAACTGGTGACAAAAGCAAGAACACAATCAAATGATGAGGGTGGCAGCCAAGTTGTTTTTAATTAATTTATTTGTTCTTATCCTGGTTTTAGACAGTCAGTGTATGAGACAGCCACACTTAAAAAGATAGACGTCCTGTTCCTTCAGGAAACGCACAGTGATTTTAACACTGAGGCAGAATGGAGGAGGGAATGGAGGGGGAGGCTGTTCTGAGCCACCGAACCCCCAAATTCCACCGGACGCAAATACACCGCGCCGCATCCCAGAAGTGCCGGTGCGCGCCACGGCACTAGAGTTTCACTTCAGTTCTATTTTCTGCGCCGCCGTTTCAAAACCTCCTAAATTCACTGTCGTTGAGAAAGCACCAGACAGGAAGTTACGCTGGAAGTTCCGAAATAAAACACAATGCACAACCTCAAGGACATAAATTTTTTCCTAAATGTTGTTATTACGCTGCCTCAGGAGGCATGAGCATCAGGTCAACAGGGTCCCAGACAGTAGCAACCACCGAAATTACCTTTTGTATATAGAAAAAAACAAACAAAAAAACTATTTTTTGAGCTTTAGTGTCATTTTCCCATTAAAAAGACTCGTGGAGTTTTTTTCCTGAACCATTCACGCATATTTGAGCAATCCCTGAATCTCCCTCTGGCAGCCATGTTGAGCGCTGACATGCTTGATGTTGCACAGCTCCACCCATAATGCACAGCTCCACCTGTAATGCACAGCTCCACCTGTAATGCACAGCTCCGCTCATAATGCACAGCTCCACCCATAATGCACAGCTCCGCCCATAATGCACAGCTCCACCCATAATGCACAGCTCCGCTCATAATGCACAGCTCCACCCATAATGCACAGCTCCGCCCATAATGCATAGCTCCACCCATAATGCATAGCTCCGCCCATAATGCATAGCTCCACCCGTAATGCACAGCTCCGCCCATAATGCACAGCTCCACCCGTAATGCATAGCTCCACCCGTAATGCACAGCTCCACCCGTAATGCACAGCTCCACCCGTAATGCACAGCTCCACCCGTAATGCACAGCTCCACCCATAATGCACAGCTCCACCCGTAATGCACAGCTCCGCCCCAGCTCTGACGTAGTTTACACAGCTCGCCCCCCCGCCCCTCTCAGAGAATGGATACACTGCAAATACACTGCTCCCGCAGTGAGAGGAGTGTTAGCAAGCCTAGCCCCGCAGCGTGTCCCGAGCAGCCGGGACAAGACCAGGACCGGTTTGTGACGGTCCGGAGGAAGGCTAGTGCTAAGCACCGCCACGTAGCACTCCAAGAACCGCTTCACGTCTGCAATAGGTTCTCTCCCCTCAGCGACGACACGCCGGCTGAACTGGACACGCTGGTGATTGGCAGCTCTATAGTTAGAGACGTGAAGCTGCCAGCGGTGAAGGTTAGGTGTTACCCGGGGGCCAGAGTGGGGGACATCGAGGGGAACCTTAGGCTTTTAAAACAGGAAGGTAGGAGATTCCGTCGAGTCGTGATTCACGCAGGCGGTAATGATGCCCGGCGGAGACAATCAGAGGTGCTCAAATTACAAGTAGCCTCGGTGTGTGAACTGGCTAAGTCGATGTCTGATGCCGTAATATTCTCTGGTCCCCTGCCCAATTTGGTCAATGATGAAATGTGTAGCCGACTTTCATCATTCAATCGCTGGTTGTCTAGATGGAGTGAGGAAAACGGAGTTATTTTTCTAAACAACTGGTGCACCTTCTGGGGAAAGCCTGGGCTCATCCGCAGGGACGGCATCCACCCAACTTTGGATGGTGCAGCCCTTTTAGCTCACAATATGGCTGATCGGCTTCGTACCCTAAATTGACAATCCAGCTATGAGCCCCGGGCGCAGAGCAGTCGTGTAGAACGCTCCTCTGTTGATCTTGTTGATCCCGTCACTAATCCTGCTCCCGGATTTTTACAAGTCCAGCATGGAGGTTTACCTAGGCTAACAGAGACTGAGTCTGTCCATAGTGCTCAGAGCATTAGAAAAAAGTCAATGGGTAAAAAGCTTAACACCTGTAAGAGACAGAATAACTCTTCCAGTAGGAAATACATAAAATGTGGTCTACTAAACATTAGAGCAATCTCCACTAAACCTCTGTTAGTTAATGACCTTATCGGTGACAATAACATTGATCTCCTTGCTCTAACAGAAACTTGGCTCCAGCAAGATGACTATGTGAGGCTCAATGAATGTACCCCTCCAACCTATGTTAATTTCCAAACAGCAAGATCAACAGGTGGAGGTGGAGGTGTGGCAGTGATATCCCACTCCAGTCTTCTTCTTAAACCCAAAACTAATGTTAAATTCAACTCTTTTGAAAGCTTAATACTAAGGCTTACTTGTCCAAATTGGAAGAATCAAAAAGCTGTGCTATTAATTATTGTGTATCGACCTCCTGGTCCTTACTCTGACTTTTTAACTGAGTTCTCAGAGTTTTTAAGCAATATAGTATTGACTCATAACAAGATCCTTATAATAGGTGACTTTAACATCCATGTGGATGATTCTGGTGACAGTTTGAGTAATGTGTTTATTGCAGTATTAGATAGTATCGGTTTCACTCAAAATGTTGATGAATCCACTCATAGTCACAAGCACACCCTGGATCTGGTCTTAACATATGGGATAGAAGTCAGTGACCTAAATGTTCTCCCTCAGAACCCTATACTCTCAGACCATTTTTTAATTACTTTTCAGGTTTTGATTGAAGACTACTCTGCTCAAAAAGATAAAATTCAGTTGATACGGACATTATCTGAAAAATCTGTGGCTCGGTACAAAGAATTGATCCAGCCTGCATTTGCTGCATTATCTTGTGAACTCACAGAAATGAGCTTATTGACCAGTGGTGATAATAGTGATCAGTTTGTTGACAGTGCTATGCACTCACTAAAATCTGCCCTTGACGTAGTGGCTCCGTTGCAGCTGAAAACCAATCGACCCAGGCGCGTTGCTCCATGGTTTAATTCTGAAACCCGTGTTCTCAAACAAAAAACTCGGCAATCAGAAAGACTGTGGCGTAAATCTAAATCGGAACAATCTCTGAAGGCCTGGAAATGTAGCTTGCTAAGCTATAAACAAACTCTTTTTAAAGCCAAGACATTATATTACTCTTGTTTAATAGAAATAAACAAAAATAACCCTCGGTTTCTGTTCAACACTGTAGCCAGACTGACAAACAGTCATACTGTAGTGGAACCAGTAATCCCAGAATCTCTAAACTGCCATGACTTTCTTAAATTCTTTAATGATAAAATCATAACCATCAGAGGTAAAATCGGTGAAGCGCTTTCCTCAGATCAAGCTCAGGGAATCCAGCCACTGCCTCCACCTGAAATACCTGAAATACTAGATAGTTTCTCATCAGTAGATGGGGCTGAGATTACTTCGATTGTAATGTCTTCTAAAACCTCGACCTGTCTCCTAGATCCAATTCCAACTAAGCTTTTCAAAGATATTCTTCCAGTTATCTTAAATACGATCATAACTATAATAAACACCTCTCTAGAAATTGGCTATGTGCCACAGTCATTTAAATTCGCAGTAATCAAACCACTGCTGAAAAAACCTAATCTTGATCCTGATATTCTAGCTAACTACAGACCGATATCAAATCTGCCTTTTATTTCAAAAGTCCTGGAAAAAGTCGTGGTTAAACAGCTTTGCCGCCACCTACAGGACAATAGTTTATTTGAGAAATTTCAGTCAGGATATAGAGCTTATCACAGCACTGAGACTGCGTTAGTTAAAGTCACTAATGACTTGCTATTGGCGGCTGACGCAGGTCTAGTCTCAGTCCTGGTTCTCTTAGACCTCAGTGCAGCTTTTGATACAATCGACCACAATATTCTCCTGCAGAGGTTAGAATGTGAGGTTGGCATCAGAGGAAAAGCCCTCTGCTGGTTCAAATCCTATTTATCTAATAGGTACCAATTTGTTCACGTTAACCAACAGTCCTCACCGTGCTCCCAGGTCAGTTATGGGGTTCCTCAAGGGTCCGTGCTCGGGCCAATTTTATTTCTGTTATATATGCTTCCTTTAGGGGACATAATTAGAAGTCACGATATCAATTTTCATTGCTATGCAGATGACACACAACTGTATTTATCTATGAAACCTGATCAAACTAATCAAACAGACAGACTCAGTGACTGTATCAGAGAAATTAAATCCTGGATGACTACGAACTATCTCCGTCTGAATCCTGGCAAAACAGAGGTCATTATACTAGGCCCCCATAAACTGAGAGAGTGTCTATCCGAACAGATTATCACCTTAGATAACGTCAGTGTATCCTCCTCCTCTACTGTCAGGAACCTCGGGGTCTTATTTGATCAGGATATCTCCTTTAAAGCACACATCAACCTGGCTTGTAAAACAGCATATTTCCACTTGCACAACATAGCTAAAATAAGAAACATTCTACCTGGAAGCGATGCAGAAAAACTCATCCATGCATTTGTTTCTACTAGACTGGACTACTGCAACTCCCTTCTCGCAGCCTGCCCAAAAAGTGCATTAAAAAACTTTCAGTTGGTTCAAAATGCGGCCGCCAGATTATTAACCGGAACTAGAAGACGTGAACACATTACTCCCGTTCTAAAATCTCTTCACTGGCTTCCTGTCGAGTTTAGAGTTAGATTTAAAATCCTTCTCCTCACTTACAAAATCCTAAATGGGATGGCTCCAACCTATCTCCAAGATGCTTTAACGCCTTATCAACCAATCAGAGCACTTCGCTCTCAAAATGCAGGGTTACTGGTGACTCCTGGAGTCTCTAAATGGACACTAGAGCCCCTTTTCCACAGTGACGGTATGGTTCAGGTCTGGTAGGATCGGATCGGATATGCGCGCGTTTCCATTGCCACTGGTGACGTCATAAGGGTGACGAGCCGTGACCAACCGCAACCATTTTCGGTCCTGCTCGCGAGCAGCTACCACCCGTACTGTGCCGGGTATGGTAGGGAGGGACTTGAGCACCCGTGTCTGCTGATTGGTCCGTGAAATGTGCCACTCTGGCTAGCCTGCGAACGAGCCAACGATCTCTGACGATCTCATCTCTGATGAACAGTTGTTCAGGATGTGCTTCGCGGACTCTTGGCCAAAAATGTCGACCGAAAATTGGTGTAACGGCGAAGTCGAAGCCCTCCTTGGAATTGTCGGCGAGGAGGACATACAACGGGACCTGGATGGCGCCGTGCGCAACCAGAAGACCTTCATTGTGATTTCTGGTCGCATGAAGGAGCTGGGGTTCGACCGCATCGCCGAGCAGTGCCGCGCAAAATTAAAGAAACTGCGTGGTGACTACCGCAAAGTGAAGGACCACAACAGCCGGAGTGGGGTCCACAGAAAGAACTGGCGGTGGTTGGATTTGATGGACGCCATTTATGGCAACAGACCGGCCACACAAGGGAGGGACGCCGCAGCGGAGAGCGACGAAGCCCGTTGCCGATCACTTGTGGACGGCGAAGGTGAGTTGTGCAATTCTTAACTGTGCTTTCAACCACCAGTGTTGCCTTGCAGTAATCCAGGATTTCACTCCGTGCTTTCCGTCTTAAATTTACATTTATGTGCGGCGCTAGCTAGTAGCTAGCACGCAGCTAAGCCGGTAAGCTTCATTCCATTGTTGTCGGCGTCTCTCTGAAAGTGTTCTTGGTGTATTTCTGCAGGAGCACGTGTGTCGCTGCCTCTGGGCCCAGCGAGGTCGACTTTCGGTGCAGCACTCCTGCACAGGCGACTACTGCGTCATCTTCGTCTCCATCCACACCGTCAGTCGACCCGCCGTGCTCCCCCACACCACCTCCCAGAGGACGTGAAACTCCACCGGCACTTTCACGCACGCAGCAACGCTCAGGTGAGGAGGACTCGTGTACATGTTGTAGATGCTGCACGAGACTGTCCACAATGTCAACGCAACAGAAATTGTGTCAGTACACTCCAGTTTTTCTAGCCATGGACCTTCGTTATTATTTGTCACACGTTCCTGAAGTTGATCAGAGTGTAATATATGTAATGTAATAATATATACAATAATAATTATATATATATATATATATATATATATATATATATATATATATATATATATATATATATATATATGAGAGAGAGAGAGAGTTCTATATGTCTGTGGATGCTGTTGCTCATAACACTGCAAAACATCCATATCTGTGCAAGCTTTGTGAACTTGCTCTGAGTGGAAATGTCTAATTCTAATGTATTTAAGATAAATGCACTTAAATATTACATTTCGTCGGTATAGAGAGACTTCTTCTAAGACAATTGTTATTCGCATGTTTCTTAAGTCATGAGACAAAATGAGACATTTTTGCAAAAACAATCAACTTCAACACTCTGTCTCAGATGTAGAGTGTTTCCATGGAATAATATATTGGCTGGAGCATAAGTTAAATGACGAGTTAGGTGTGACACTGCACTGGGAGCTCATCGCAATCCAACAGGGGAACATTTGCCAAATATGAAAACGATAAATACATTGGCTGTAAGTGACAAAGCCCCTCAAGTAACTATTGAAAGACAAAACCATGCCAGTGATTAAATGTGTCAAGTACACTGACATCTTGCGCCAGGAGTCCATCGGGGTCTTCAATTGGGGTTAGTTGTATAGATGGATGCAACTTCGCTGTATAGTATGACAGCAAACCGAGATAGAAAACGTCAGTGTTCCCAGAGGAAGCAACACTAACTCAATAAAGGTTTCGATGAGAAAAGAAAAAAACAGCACGTTGGGATTCTCCCAGGCCATGTTTTCGGGGAACCATTGGTGAAAGAGTGACCACAATACGGTGAATCCTTTACAGAAGAGTCAGGCAATGGCCGTGCTTCAACGTTCTCTGTCCCTCTTTCGTTTTGCAGCACGGAGGCGGCGGGATCATCCCAGTGAGCTGTCGATGGTCCTCCGAGAGCTCCAAGCCAATGACTCAAGGCTGGCACAGCTCAACCACGACCTTCTGAGGGAGGAGCTGGAGCGCCATGACTGTGCCCGCCGGGAGGAGCGGCGTCTCCGCCGGGAGGAGCGGCGTCTCCGCCGGGAGGAGCGGCGTGCCCACCGGGAGGAGCGGCGTGCCCGCCAGGAGGAGCGGCGTCTCCGCCGGGAGGAGCGGCGTGCCCGCCGGGAGGAGCGGCATGCCCACCGGGAGGAGCGGCGTCTCCGCCGGGAGGAGCGGCGTGCACGCTACCAGGACAGAAAGGAAGAGCGGCGTCTGCACCTGCAGTTTCTTGAGGCCCAGGCTGAAGGAAGCCAGAGTGACTGCGGAGCTCCAAGACCACAACCAATTCTTCTCAAGAACATTTGCACAGGGTGTGTCTGTGCTGACACAGGGCTCGGCAGCCTTGCGTGACACTGCGCTGACGGAGAAGTTGTCTGAGAGCAATAAAAGTTGTGTGTGAACCCTGTCAATGTCTGCAGCTTCTTGTTTTTGGTCTACGGTCACAGTGAGCCTGATGACACAATTTGTCATGCGATTTTTTTTTTCTCACTCAAGTATTTGGTAGGCTGCAAAAGTGTCTGCTTGACTAGTTTCTGCAGCACTGCACCAACAGATGTGCACATCCAACCACCAGTGGTAAGTCACCGCCGCTGGAACCCCAGTGTGGAGCGTCTGCACCGGAGAGAGCTTCAGAAATAATAACCTGTAGACACTCAGCGCTGCCTGTTCACACTGCAGGTGCATGTCAGCACTACACAGAACCAGATAGAACTTTATTGCCCTTGGCCATGAACAAGTTCACAACCTAGGAATTGTACCCGATGTGAATGCTGTGACATTAAAAGTAAACTATCAAAAAATAAAAGATTGAATACACATAAAACACAATAACATCTTTCAGTAACCACCAAGAAAACTAGTGTACATAGTACAGAACAACATAGCAGCTGGGGTGGTGGGTCACAGCAGCAGCAGGTGTGTAGTTACCCGCCTGTAATGCAATGTAGTACTGCAGACAAATCTTATATGTTCAGGAGTCCCAAACAGGGCTGTTGGTGTGTAAAAGACATTAGTTGTTTTGTGTTCATCAGTCTGATGGCAGAGGGGAGGAAGCTGTTACTGAAGTGGGAGGTTGTAGTCAGGATGGACCGTCGCTGGTGACGTACAGGTCCTCCGGGGGTGGGAGCGTGCAGTCTATCTCCTTTTCAGCATGTCATACAGTACGCTGTAATCTGACTTTGTCCCTTTCGGTGGCGCCAGCGTACCACACAGTGATGGAGGTGTAGTAATACAGTGAGTAACGGCTGTACTTTTGTCAGTCCTACTTTGTCACTGCTACATGTTCGGTGTCCCTGGGTGTGTTGAAAGGTGCATAAATGATTATAAGAACTTATTCCACAGCTTTTGGTCTGTGTTTCAGAGAAGCACTGAACTTTCGTTTTAGGCCACATTCCCACACCCCATATATATTTATTATTCGGCGTTGGCACATGCCGCCTTCAGAATGCCACGTCTGTCTGAAAATATGTGTCACATAAGTGGTAGGAAAAATAGCAGGCATGCTAGTTGTAGAGGGGCGAAATGGCGGTTAACCGGTCGATCGCAGGAGGTCACCTGTGCCTCATGTACCTCATGTACCTCATCTGGGGAGAAAGTTTTTTTGAATCCATATGTTGCAAGTAAGGGATGGTGCAGTGGAAATGTTTGATGACTGACAACGTCTGCAGTCACTCCTTGTAGTGGCAGCTGTGTCCCTGCAGTGCATACCAATCCAGAAACAGGTATGTGGCGTTTTTGGAGCTGTGATGACCTGTGTCATCCATTCTTTTTGTGTCGTGCAGAGAGACAACGAGGAGACAAAGGATCAGTGTGTCACATTTATTATAATGCACATACAGAACACACGTCTTTCGAGTGACACGGCGGAAGGGTTCAACACACACACGCATCACAATGTACAGTATATACACTTTATGAGCTGAGGTGAAGCGTCAGTGCCTCCCTCACATCTTTTCCGTCTTCATCTGCAGTCTGGCCCAGGCCCACCTCAGGCTCTGCTGCAGCACCAGCCTGCACAGTGAGGTTCCACTCATTGTTGAAGTCCTCGCCATGGCTCTCACAGAGGTTGTGCAGAGCACAACATGCCAGCACCATTGACTTTACGAGAGTGAGGTCACTGTCATTACGCTTCAAAAGGCAGCGCCACCTGCCCTTCAGCCTTCCGAAGGCGTTCTCCACCACCACCCGGGCCCTGGAGATCTTTCGATTGAACAGCTGCTGACCTGCTGTCAGCCGCCCGGTGTCCAGGAACGGTTTCATCAGCCACCTCTGCAGCGGGGAGGCAGAGTCTCCCAGGATGTAGCAGCCCACATCCACCCCACCGATGTCTCTGGTGCGTGTGGGGAACAGGCTGCCGTGATCCAGCAGTTCCTGGAAGGAGGACAGTCTGAGTACACGCGCCTCGTGCACACTGCCGGGCATCCCGGCTGACACACTCCAGAAGAGACCTCTCCCATCCACGACCGCCTGGAGCATGACGGAGTGCCAGCTCCTTGGCAGTGGAAGTCTTGTGGTGCGATAATGGGAATATGTGACCCATCAATAGCACCCACACACTGCGGGAGCCCCCACCGGCTGTGGAAGTACGCTGACACGTCTTGCAGGGTGTGCAGGTCGGGAAACTTCATGAGCTCCGGGACCAACCGCTCACGCGCAGCATCACAGAAGTCCTGCACGCAGCGGCACACAGTGGTGATGCTGACACCGAGAAGGTGGCCGATGCTCCGGTACTCAGCGTTGGTCGCCAGTTTCCACAACGCAACAGCAACCCTTTTCCGCAGCGGGACACATGTGCTTTGTTTTGTTTCTCCATAGCCGGACGCACCTTTTCACGCAAGTGTTGAAAAGTGTCTTCTGACATGTGAAAGTTTAGGACCCACTGAGCGGTTGTGAAGCCAGGCACAATGACGTCCCACCAGGCGCTGCTTCGACTGAAAGCCCAAGTGGTGGGCCTGCGGCGTCGGCGTTGCAGCGCTGCCTGGATCACCTGGGAGACGACAGCAGATTCACACAGTCAGATGCAAGTGACAGCAAGTTGAGAGCTCCAAACACCGCTTTCTTTTCCACTCCGTCGCATTTCCTATTCACCCCCAGATGAAATGTGTTTATCAGGCCAGAAACCAGAAGCTTGAAATTGAAGTGGACATAAACCAAGTCATATGTTCCTGTTGACTGAAGTTTGTAGTTCATAAGCAATACCTGATGCTATTTGTGCCACCCCTTTGTGTTATGTGTGTTTGTGTGTTTGTATTCCACTGACATGTGTGATGTCAGCAAAATGACAGAGGAACATGGAATAGTTAAGCTGTACATAGGACAGAAACCTCTACAGTGTTCACGAGCAAGACAAAAGCAAACTGATTCACTGTAAATGTTTCCAAAATGGGAAACCTGTTTAGCACTTTTATTTTGTCAGCGAGTGTATTTAAGTCAGATTTTGACGTATATAAAAGCAAATCAAGCTTTTTTGCGAGCACATTTGATGTCATATGTAGTTAAATCTTGTTTTTATAGTTGCAGTACTGGACGGTACTTTGGGTCAGAACAGATAAATTAATTTAAACTTCCCTTTCTCACTACTGAAGCTACACGAGGAACAGGAATAGTCCATCTACACCAGGACTTGACTCGTACATGTCTAAAATATGAGTTCAATTATACACATTATTAGTACCACCGCGTTTCCCTGCTGAGTTCACCAGACCGACTAGCTTGAAACATGTTTTCATTTTCCATTGGGGCATTAATGCTGGTATGTAGACGAAGTTAATATGGGTTCACCAAAAAGCAAAAACACACAAAAAAAGAACGGCTAAGGATGCATCACAACTTGTGCGAGTTCACAGGGGATTCTGTGGACGGACAGGACACACGGCGGGGATGAAACATGCTCCATGGGCTTACCCTGTTGCGTTGCCTTCTTCTGTATTGCTCTCTTTCCCAGTGCGATCTTCGCAGGACGAGTCTTTTCCACTCGCGCCTCTCCTGCTCGCATCTCTCCTCAAAGCTGGACTCTGTGCTGGACTCTGTGCTGGAGTCGGTGCTGGAGTCGGTGCTGGACTCTGTGCTGGAGCCGGTGCTGGAGTCGGTGGAGCCGGTGCTGGAGTCGGTGCTGGACTCTGTGCTTGCCTCCTCGTCTGAACTCTCCGCCATCTGCCTGATCATGTCCGCTACTCTTTTCCTTTTAATTGCAGCATCTCTCCGAGCCTCATGGACCCTTCTTTCTAATACAGCCTGTCTTGTTTTAGCCAGGTAGTACAACGCACAGAGTAAAAACACGGCGCCGATGATGTCGTCCATACTGCTCCGCAAAACTCTTCTTCAGTGGACAATGGCGGGTCTCCGCAAAACTCTTCCACAATTTCTCCCGCCTTTGCAAGCGCGTTACTCGTCACATCCTGTGTGGTGACGCACACACTCATAACCCCGCCTACATTACAGCCGTAACCCCTCCAATGGAAACGCGACACGTGATTTGTGCCTGGTACGCTTTAACCGACCTGATCCTACCAGACCCGACCCGTACCGTCACCAGCTGCGCAGTGGAAAAGGGGCATAGGTGGAAGAGCCTTTAGCTATCAGGCACCGTTTTTATGGAACCAGCTTCCAAGTGGTGTCAAAGAGGCAGACACAGTCTCCACATTTAAGGTTAGGCTCAAGACGTTTCTCTTCGATGCAGCCTATGATCAGGTCAGCTAGGGACTCTAAACTAAACTAAACTAAACTAAACTAAACTAAACTAAACTAAACTAAACTAAACTAAACCAAACTAAATTAAACTAAATTAAACTAAACCAAATTAAACCAAACTAAACTAAACTACATTAAACTAAGCTATCTAAACTACACTAACTAAATAGTAGTTTAAATACTAAACTATCCACAAAGCTGCCCTAGGAGCTAGAATGCTGTGGGAAGTACGGTGCACTGAGCCCTGTCCTCTAATGTCTGAATGTTCTTCCCTTTAGTCCCTTCATTGCTTTTCCCCTGCTGTCCCCCCCTTCGAGGGGGAGTCTTCTCCAGTTTCAGTTGCTGACTCCACTATTACGAGGGCCTACGAACAAGCTCCGTCCGGACCGGGAGGACACCCCTGTCGGTCCTGCCCGTGGACTGGCTTCGGTTCTACTGCTGGGATCCGTGGTTCTTGTGCTGGACCGTCCAACGGACTGTCCTCAACATAGTCCTAGGCTTTACTTCTTATTGTCTCATGCTAGCTGTTGCCAAAGCTGTCCATCCCTGGGAGAGGGATCCCTCCATACTGTGGTTCTCCCCAAGATTTCTTCTTTTCCCACTGGGTTTTTGGAGTTTTTTTCTTGCCGGATGTGAGGGTCTAAGGCGGTGGTTGCTTCGTTTTGTCTTGTTACTGTAAATCTGACATATTAACATGATGCTTATTCACTGTTTTTATTTTTACCGACCAATGTAACATCTTGAAGCCTCTGAGGCAGCTGTTGTTGTGATACTGGGCTGTACAAAAATAAAAACTGATTGAATTGAAATTGAAAGAGCCGAGCTGGATGCTCTGAGGGGGGCGTGTCACAAAGCTTAGGAGACTCTTAAAGAGACAGGGACTCATTTCCAGTCATTTGGGCAGCCATGATGCAGCTTACACCATCCAACTTTGGGCAAAGCTGTTGCTTGAGTGCTGTAGACTGATCCTAAAGGGCTGAAAAACACCTAATACCCCCCCTTTAAAGGTGCATTAAGCAGTTTGCTTGTTTTATGCGAAACACCGACCCCTGCAGGCCTTGGACGTAACTGCAGCTTAGTGAAACGCTCGTGCCTGTGGCTTGCGTCCATGTACGTGCACAGAAGAGGGGAACTCCTTCCTCGCTCTTTTAGCAGCGCTCCAGTAAAATGTAAGTTTCTTCTGCCTGGTGGGTCTGTGTGGAGCTGAGGCAGTGCTGGAAGCCGGTCTGTTCTTACTTTCTGGAAGCTCCATCCTCAGTCCTGCTCAGTTGTTGCTGCTAAGCGTCGGGCGGAGTAATGGCGGACAAAATGAAACTTAATCATATCAGGCCAGCGGGAGGCGCATTACGTCAGGCTCAGAGCGATTCGTACCTGAATCACTCATATTGCTGTGCCTTCAGCGCCCTGCACAGGAAAATAGGAGCGACTGCGATCTTGCAAAAATCGCTCTTGCTGCCCATCAGGCAAAGCTGAAAACGTGTGTGGGTGTGAATAATTGATAGTTTTAATATTTAAAACTGCGCTGTGCCCCTTTAAGTAAGTAAAATGTATTTATATAGCACTTTTTACAGACCAGAAGTCACAAAGTGCTTCACAACCAGAAAACAAAATAAAAAGATAAAGGAACTTTCAAAAGAACATGTAAAATATAGATAAGAGATTGTAAACATTGCTCTGACATAAAAGCAGAGTGTTTGAAATCATATAGGCAGTATCTGGTACCGCCAAGACACTGTCAGTGGGTCTGGAATGCCTTCCGGAGCAGGTGTGTTTTTAGATGTTTTTGAAGCTTCCACTGAGTCCAGGGAGCAGGTCTAGAGGGAGCTGGTTCCAGAGGCGAGGCGCAGTGGACGTGAAGGAGCGGTCACCCCTGGTTTTAAAACGAGTCCGGGGGGTTCTCAGCAGGTTCTGATCGGCGGGCCTCGGGCCTCGGGCCGAGCTGTATGGCTTGATTAGGTCTGTGATGTACGTGGAACCATGTAGAGCTCCGAAGGTCAGCACCAGGATTTTAAACTGGACTCGGAACAGAACAGGGAGCCAGCAGAGGGAAGTCCAGGTGACTTTGAAAACCTCAAATAAAAAAAAGACTTTAGCCGACCTGCTGAACGTTAAAGTGCAGGGAGCACTGGTCTGGTCCCGGTACCAGACCGTCACCGGGACCCGGTACCAGACCGTCACCGGGTCCCGGTACCAGACCGTCACCGGGACCCGGTACCAGACCGTCACCGGGTCCCGGTACCAGACCGTCACCGGGACCCGGTACCAGACCGTCACCGGGACCCGATACCAGACCGTCACCGGGACCCGTTACCAGATCGTCACCGGGACCCGGTACCAGACCGTCACCGGGACCCGATACCAGACCGTCACCGGGACCCGGTACCAGACCGTCACTGGGACCCGGTACCAGACCGTCACAGGGATGGATGCTCCCTCTAGCTTCTTCTTTAGCCTGGAGAAAAAGGCCGGACAGGGGAGAGTGATCCACTGCTCTCAGTGATCCACTGCTCTCAGTGATCCACCGCTCTCAGTGATCCACCGCTCTCAGTGATCCACCGCTCTGAGACACAGCAGCAGATCACCGAACCAGGTCAGATATGGAGGACGGTGGTGGGCTTCTATTCCTCTCTGTACAGGCTTGAGTTCAAAGAGGAGCAGGAGCTCCTGGAGGGGTTCCTGAGGGGACTGGAGTCCTGGAGGGGTTCCTGAGGGGACTGGAGTCCTGGAGGGGTTCCTGAGGGGACTGGAGTCCTGGAGGGGTTCATGAGGGGACTGGAGTCCTGGAGGGGTTCCTGAGGGGACTGGAGTCCTGGAGGGGTTCATGAGGGGACTGGAGTCCTGGAGGGGTTCCTGAGGGGACTGGAGTCCTGGAGGGGTTCCTGAGGGGACTGGAGTCCTGGAGGGGTTCCTGAGGGGACTGGAGTCCTGGAGGGGTTCATGAGGGGACTGGAGTCCTGGAGGGGTTCCTGAGGGGACTGGAGTCCTGGAGGGGTTCGTGAGGGGACTGGAGTCCTGGAGGGGTTCCTGAGGGGACTGGAGTCCTGGAGGGGTTCATGAGGGGACTGGAGTCCTGGAGGGGTTCCTGAGGGGACTGGAGTCCTGGAGGGGTTCCTGAGGGGACTGGAGTCCTGTAGGGGTTCCTGAGGGGACTGGAGTCCTGGAGGGGTTCCTGAGGGGACTGGAGTCCTGGAGGGGTTCCTGAGGGGACTGGAGTCCTGGAGGGGTTCCTGAGGGGACTGGAGTCCTGGAGGGGTTCCTGAGGGGACTGGAGTCCTGGAGGGGTTCCTGAGGGGACTGGAGTCCTGGAGGGGTTCCTGAGGGGACTGGAGTCCTGGAGGGGTTCCTGAGGGGACTGCCTCATGTCTCCGATGAGACCAACTCTGAACTGGAGGCCTGCCTGGACATGCAGGAGCTGTGGGCGGAGCTGTGGGCGGAGCTGCAGGTGGAGCTGTGGGCAGGTCTCCTGGGACCGACTGGCTCACCACCAAGTCCTACAAGGCGTTCTGGGGCATCCTGGGAAGGGACGTCCTGGACGTCCTCTGGTTCCAGTGTCCTCAGGACAGCAGTCCTCACTCTGCTCCCCATGAGGGGAACCTGCAGGACCTCAGGACCTGGTCCCCGGGTCCTGCTCTTTGTGGACTACTAACTCCTGTCCGAGGTCTTGGCCTCCAGGCTGGGGAGGGCTATGGAGCAGGTCCTCCACCGGGATCAGACCTACTGTGTCCCCGGCAGGTCCATGGGGGACCGCGTTCACCTGATTCGGGACGTTTCGGAAGTCTCTAGTTCTTTGGACGTAGACGCTGGTCTGGTTTCTGTAGACCAAGAAAAGGCTTTGACCGTGTTGAGCACAGCTTCCTGTGGAGGGTCATGGAGAGTTCTGGGTTCAGCGCTGGTCTCATAGCCCAGGTCCAGGTTCTGGATCTGCCTCCATGTTACCAGAGTCTATTTAAATGCTGGGCCTGGTTTTCACGCAGAGGGTTCCTGAAAGCGACTCTCTGGTCTGGCTGCTGAAAGAACCCCGGATCCACGGACCAGACTGGACCTCAGCGGAGCCTCGACCCCGGCCTGACCGGAAGGCCGATCCAGTCTGGGACCCTCACCGTGCCGTGGGGCCGGACCTGAACCCCGCCCGGGCCCTGGACTCTCTGCTGGGGATGCAGTGCATCCAGGTGTCCCAGGGCCTCCTGGAGAAGTGGAGGAGTGCACTGACAGCCGAGGAGGACTCTCGTCCCTCAGGTCCCCTCCAGCCTGAGGCGGGGGCAGCCGTCCAGACCGTCCCTCAGGTGAATGAGTGAACTGAATGTTAGTCCCACAAGGGGAAATTTCATTTCAGCCCTTCACAGGCGCCTGACATGGACAAAACAACAGAGTGGCGGGTGGGCGGGGCCAGAGGGGTCACAGGTCGTCATGACAGACCGGGCAGAGTGGTCACAGGTCGTCATGACAGACCGGGCAGAGGGGTCAAAGGTCGTCATGACAGACTGTGCTTCCTCAGGGAGACGGAGTTCGGATGAGGGACCAAGAAACAAACCCGCCACGACCACAGCAGAGACTTTCAGACCGCAGCTTCAGGTCAGACCAGGTCCGGGGAAACCCCTCTGTCAGCGGGGGGGGGGGGGGGGGGGGCTGTCAGTTCAGTGTGTGTGTGTGTGTGTGTGTGTGTGTGTGTGGTTTGGCCCGTCCCCCTCCACATTCAGCCCGTAGTGACCCCACTCGCAGATGACAGTTGCCATGGAGACCACCTCGACGGAAGCAGTCCGGAGTGAGGCAGGCGGCGCTGGGCGAGAGAGGAAGGTTGCAGTAGCAGTCCCTGGCCCGGAGCCTTCCAGGAGGATTCAGGGGCTCCAGACGCAGCTCAGCAGGTACCGAGTTTTGGTGGAAGGGCCTGCTTGGTTCTCAGCTTCTTCCAGACAGAAGCTGGTTGAACTCTCGGGGATGGTGACATCCAAGTCGCGTCTCAATCGTCCATAACCCAAATGTCCAGCTTTCGAAAGAGTTCGCAGCTCGCAGTTCGTCAGTCTCAGCTTTTGCCCGTTGATTTGAACAGACCGTCCTCCCTCGGACGTCGTTTGTGGCGGCGTCTTCTTAATCCTGCAGAAGATCAGGCTGCAGCGCCGGCCAATCAGCTGCAGGCTTGGCATCATCAATCCGAAAATGCAAAGATTTCCTATGTCCTCGACGGACAGGGGTGCCAGGTATGTGACCCCCCCCCACTTGCCCCGGGCGTTGATAACATACCCGGCATGTTGAGTCCCGTCCAGGCTCCTCTGCTCTTTGTTGAAAGACTCGTATCAGTTGTGTAGAGAGACCAGCTGATCAGCTCCATGGCTGATATTTGGTTTGTTCAAAAAAACCAAGTCAAGTGATTCCTCCAGTGAGACAGACGAGACAAGAGCAGCAGAGACCAGAGGGAGGGAGGAGCCAAGAGGGGCGGGATCGTAAAGGCGTCCGCCTCCTCCGAGAGCCCAGCAAGAAGTACTGCTGACTCCAGAACTGGGGGACCTGTCCACACCCCGTCCCCGAGGTCCTGCTGAACCTGGAGCTGGGGGACCTGTCCACACCCCGTCCCCGAGGTCCTGCCGAACCTGGAGCTGGGGGACCTGTCCACACCCCGTCCCCGAGGTCCTGCCGAGCCTGGAGCTGGGGGACCTGTCCACACCCCGTCCCCGAGGTCCTGCCGAGCCTGGAGCTGGGGGACCTGTCCACACCCCTCCTGAAGATCACTCAGAACTGTCTTTGGACAAGGCAGACAAGAAGATCTTCTACAGGATCTGTGTGAAGAGCGTCCACAAGGGTGGACTGAGCAGCAGGCCCCCCACTGTGTGGTTCCAGAGACTGGGACAGGCTGGACCTGGACCCGGCCCACAGGGGAGGGTTTTATACAAGCCCGCCTTGAGAAAAGGGACTGGAGACCTGAAGTGGAGGATCTTCATGGTGCCATCGCCTCCAGAGCTTTTCTCTCTGTTCTGAATCCTGCTGCTTCAAACCCAGAGAGACTGTTTACCAGCTATAACTGAGTGAAGAGGCTCGCAGGCGTCTTCACTGTTTTAACGGCGGTTTTTAGTATTTTTAGTGTTGCTTTTACTGAGAGAACTTTTATCACGGGAGCTGCTACAAACAAAAAGAAAAAAAACAAGTGGCAGCTCCTCAATTTTATCTCAGGAGAAGCCAAGATGGAGATTTACATCAGCAGGAGGAACAAGGTGGAGGCAGAGAAGGACAGGACGTCAGTGTCAAATCCACTGTTAATGTTTGGAGTGTGTGTTCTCTGCAGCGCGTGTGTGTGTGTGTGTGTGTGTGTGTGTGTGTGTGGTCAGAGCGCAGTTCGACGAGGTTTCAGTTTGAGTGATGGGCTTTGAGCCTGGATGACTTGGTGCCGACAGGACGTCTCAGCTTCATGTGGGCTGATCTGGATCGGTTTCACACACTGATCCTGTGTGGTATGTCTGTAATTCATCCTGCTGTTGGAGAACTGACAGAAAACACTTCATCAGTCTGCTGGCAGATGCTCCCGCTGGATGCAGCTGAACCTTCACTGGCTCTTATTGATTCGCAGCAATCCGATCCGGTGAGGATCAACGTCATCGAGGACAGTTACAGCAGCTCCGCTCAGTAAGATCCAGTCCTGCAGCACTGAAGGTGGACAGCACAGACACCACTGCTGACCAAACTGTACCTGGACAAACCTCAAACCTTGTTTGGAAATGATTCTGAAAGCTGGGCCACTTGCATTTCTTTCTGCAGATACTGGACAGGCGGTGTTAAAATCAAAGGGGAGTCAGTAATGGTGAGTCCTCCTCTTAGCAACAGTGACGAGTTGGATGGGGGTTAGGGAAGAGGGGGTGGGGCGGGGGGGCAGGAGGGTTTTGGGGCGGTTGTGATACCGTGGATCTTGGGGTACTCAGCTAGAATGCTGGGGGGGGGGGCTGGTAGCTGCTACAAGGTAACCGGGTCCACATCCAGAAAATGAAGAGTGATTAAAGAGCGTGCTCATGAAATGTGACAGTGATCATGCATATATGACCTCTGACCCCTGGGAAGACCAGAAACAGGCCAGGGAGACCCTCAGGGCCCAGAAAACCGGCAGCCATCCCAGGGCCCAGATCCACTCCCCCAGGCAGGCGTCCACGCACCGGTCCAGAAGGGGGCAGAGGAAGGCCCCGGTCTGGATCCCCGGCAGCCATGTGACCCCAGGGAGCAAAGACCGATAGGTGCTGGCCCCCACGGGCACTGGATGCCCAGGGCGGGCAGAGCCCAGAGCCCAGAGCCCCAGAGCCCAGGGCCCCAGAGCCCCAGAGCCCCAGACCCCCAGAGCCCCAGACCCCCAGAGCCCCAGACCCCCAGAGCCCCAGACCCCCAGAGCCCCAGACCCCAGAGCCCCAGAGCCCCAGAGCCCCAGAGCCTCAGAGCCCCAGACCCCCAGAGCCCCAGAGCCCCAGACCCCCAGAGCCCCAGAGCCCCAGAGCCCCAGACCCCCAGAGCCCCAGACCCCCAGAGCCCCAGACCCCCAGAGCCCCAGAGCCCCAGAGCCCCAGAGCCCCAGAGCCCCAGAGCCTCAGAGCCCCAGAGCCCCAGAGCCCCAGACCCCCAGACCCCCAGAGCCCCAGACCCCCAGAGCCCCAGAGCCCCAGAGCCCCAGAGCCTCAGAGCCCCAGAGCCCCAGAGCCCCAGACCCCCAGACCCCCAGAGCCCCAGACCCCCAGAGCCCCAGAGCCCCAGACCCCCAGACCCCCAGAGCCCCAGAGCCTCAGAGCCCCAGACCCCCAGACCCCCAGAGCCCCAGAGCCTCAGAGCCCCAGACCCCCAGACCCCCAGAGCCCCAGAGCCCCAGACCCCCAGAGCCCCAGAGCCTCAGAGCCCCAGAGCCCCAGAGCCTCAGAGCCCCAGACCCCCAGAGCCCCAGAGCCTCAGAGCCCCAGACCCCCAGAGCCCCAGAGCCTCAGAGCCCCAGACCCCCAGAGCCCCAGAGCCCCAGACCCCCAGACCCCCAGAGCCCCAGACCCCCAGACCCCCAGAGCCCCAGAGCCCCAAACCCCCAGAGCCCAGACCCCCAGAGCCCCAGACCCCCAGAGCCCAGACCCCCAGAGCCCCAGACCCCCAGAGCCCCAGAGCCCCAGAGCCCCAGAGCCTCAGAGCCCCAGAGCCCCAGAGCCTCAGAGCCCCAGACCCCCAGAGCCCAGAGCCTCAGAGCCCCAGACCCCCAGAGCCCAGAGCCTCAGAGCCCCAGACCCCCAGAGCCCCAGGGCCCCAGACCCCCAGACCCCCAGAGCCCCAGACCCCCAGACCCCCAGAGCCCCAGAGCCCCAAACCCCCAGAGCCCAGACCCCCAGAGCCCCAGACCCCCAGAGCCCAGACCCCCAGAGCCCCAGACCCCCAGAGCCCCAGAGCCCCAGAGCCCCAGACCCCCAGAGCCCCAGAGCCCCAGACCCCCAGAGCCCCAGAGCCTCAGAGCCCCAGACCCCCAGAGCCCCAGAGCCTCAGAGCCCCAGACCCCCAGAGCCCCAGAGCCCCAGACCCCCAGAGCCCCAGAGCCCCAGAGCCCCAGAGCCCCAGACCCCCAGACCCCCAGAGCCCCAGAGCCTCAGAGCCCCAGACCCCCAGACCCCCAGAGCCCCAGAGCCCCAGACCCCCAGACCCCCAGAGCCCCAGACCCCCAGAGCCCCAGAGCCCCAGAGCCCCAAACCCCCAGAGCCCAGACCCCCAGAGCCCCAGACCCCCAGAGCCCCAGAGCCCAGACCCCCAGACCCCCAGACCCCCAGAGCCCAGAGCCCAGAGCCCCAGACCCCCAGAGCCCCAGACCCCCAGAGCCCCAGACCC
This sequence comes from Salarias fasciatus, assembly GCF_902148845.1. NCBI lineage: Eukaryota > Metazoa > Chordata > Actinopteri > Blenniiformes > Blenniidae > Salarias > Salarias fasciatus. Next base: position 865,679 of record NC_043765.1, read on the forward strand.
CCAGACCCCCAGACCCCCAGAGCCCAGAGCCCAGACCCCCAGACCCCCAGACCCCCAGAGCCCCAGACCCCCAGAGCCCCAGAGCCCCAGACCCCCAGACCCCCAGAGCCCCAGACCCCCAGACCCCCAGAGCCCCAGACCCCCAGAGCCCCAGAGCCCCAGAGCCCCAGACCCCCAGAGCCCAGAGCCCAGAGCCCCAGACCCCCAGAGCCCAGGGCCCCAGACCCCCAGAGCCCCAGACCCCCAGACCCCCAGAGCCCCAGACCCCCAGACCCCCAGAGCCCCAGACCCCCAGAGCCCCAGACCCCCAGAGCCCCAGAGCCCCAGAGCCCAGACCCCAGAGCCCAGAGCCCAGAGCCCCAGACCCCCAGAGCCCAGGGCCCCAGACCCCCAGAGCCCCAGACCCCCAGACCCCCAGAGCCCCAGACCCCCAGAGCCCCAGAGCCCCAGAGCCCCAGACCCCCAGAGCCCAGAGCCCAGAGCCCCAGACCCCCAGAGCCCAGGGCCCCAGACCCCCAGAGCCCCAGACCCCCAGACCCCCAGAGCCCCAGACCCCCAGACCCCCAGACCCCCAGAGCCCCAGAGCCCCAGACCCCCAGACCCCCAGACCCCCAGAGCCAGCCCTGTGTTCTCTGATGTTAATGTTCAGAGTTTGTTCTCTGCAGTGACAGTGACCCTGGTCAATATCATGAGATGAAGCAAAACTAGGAAGGCACCTGACGCGGGCTGGATCTGGATCAGTCTGGAACATACTGGGTTTTCATGGTCAGAGAACATGTCTCTCCTCTCCTGTCCTTGGACTCGTGGTCCCGGGTTAGTGAAATAACTCCTGATGTCTCCGTGCTTTTAGCAACAGCAGTGAGATAAAGAGGATCCAGGCTTCAAACAGCTGTCCCCTGTCCTAAGGTGCGGGCCGTCCCCCGTCTTGCGGGACACCCCCACACGGACAGGATGGACACTTTAATGGATGCAGGCTCCATAAACATGTAAATCTGACCTTACAGTGTTTCAAAGCTGAATGCAGCCATGCTGCTCTCCATTTACACCGAAGGATGTTTCAGACAGAAGGGGCTTTCATGGCCAAACACCAGGCAACCCTCCCCCAGACCCACCCCTCCACCCCACCCCCACTTTCAACAAGGGTCCTTTCCATTACAACAGCCACACTTTCCTACCTGCTCTGTTGTCCCTGGTCTGAGTCTGTGTGTTTTCTTGGCAGATTTTCTGTCAGCCTGACTGTAAAAGGTGACCGCAGCAGCAGACCGGTGGACCTGAGGCATTCAGCTCGGTGTGGTTCAGGTGGATTGGAAGCAACACGGACTGAAATTACAGTGAAGTGGACCAGACATGTCTGTCTGCTGAGAGAATGTGTAGAAACTTCAGGGGGTTCGGGTTTGTCCCCACAGAGGCAGAAGAATTCAGCCTGTCCTGCATTAACACAGAAACATGAAACTCACACACCGTCAGTCCTCCTCTGTCCTGCTGACATTTAGAGCGACATATAAACCCTGGCCAGCTCCCACACTCCGCACTGGCACTGCCGACGCACCTGTGGACAGACTGCCGAGCGCTGGACCACCTGTCCTGACTCTGTCTGCAGCATCATGCTCTCCAGGTATGTGCTCCTCTCCCAGGCAGCAGACGCTCTACACTCCGCCTTGCTGGCCTCAGCTCTTTCATCTATCCTAAAAGTGTAAAAGAAATTAAATATAAAAAAGTTTCAACCATTTATATCTGATATCGTAAATGGATTTCATTTATATAGCTCCTTCCATTCATGTGAGCAGTCTGCAAAGTGCTTTACGCTGTCTCATTCACCCATTCACACACACACACACACACACACGCACACACACACACGCACACACACACTTCGACATGTGCAATCAGACCTACAAAGATCCATTTGAGAGTGCTCTACAAACCCAGGCACAGCTGCCCTGAAGTCAGCTTCTAACACGTCGACTTTTTAAAATGGTTTATGACAGTTATCTTCGGATTGGCTACAGTTTGATGCTGGTGAAGCTTCTCTCATCTATTTTAAGTGTTAAATGATTCAGGATTAATGTGATCTTGGGGTTGAGTCAGTATTTTCAGTCTGAATAGACCTCTCACATGTTTCAGGATTAGTTTTAGCTCCACTCACTGGAGCTTCTGAGGACAGGGCTGGGGGTGTGGTGGTCCTCTGAGAACAGGGGTGGGGGTGTGGTGGTCCTCTGAGGACAGGGCTGGACAGGGCTGGGGGTGTGGTGGTCCTCTGAGGACAGGGCTGGGGGTGTGGTGGTCCTCTGAGGACAGGGCTGGGGGTGTGGTGGTCCTCTGAGGACAGGGCTGGGGGTGTGGTGGTCCTCTGAGGACAGGGCTGGGGGTGTGGTGGTCCTCTGAGGACAGGGCTGGGGGTGTGGTGGTCCTCTGAGAACAGGGCTGGGGGTGTGGTGGTCCAGGAAGCTGCTCACTCTGTTTTCATGTTGCAGATCCATTGTCCTGTTGTCTGTTTGCATCCTTTTGGTGAAGGGAGACCTCGAATCCAACTGTGAGTTCACACCTGATCTCCACCTGATCTCCATATCTCCACCTGATCTCCACCTGATCTCCATATCTCCACCTGATCTCCACCTGATCTCCACCTGATCTCCACCTGATCTCCATATCTCTACCTGATCTCCATATCTTCCACCTGATCTCCACCTGATCTCCACCTGATCTCCACCTGATCTCCACCTGATCTCCATATCTCTACCTGATCTCCATATCTCCACCTGATCTCCACCTGATCTCCATATCTCCACCTGATCTCCACCTGATCTCCACCTGATCTCCATATCTCCACCTGATCTCCACCTGATCTCCACCTGATCTCCATATCTCCACCTGATCTCCACCTGATCTCCACCTGATCTCCATATCTCCACCTGATCTCCACCTGATCTCCATATCTCCACCTGATCTCCACCTGATCTCCACCTGATCTCCATATCTCTACCTGATCTCCATATCTCCACCTGATCTCCACCTGATCTCCACCTGATCTCCATATCTCCACCTGATCTCCACCTGATCTCCACCTGATCTCCATATCTCCACCTGATCTCCACCTGATCTCCACCTCACTTCCATCTGATCTCTATTTGTGTTCAAGATGTGTCTCTGTTTACAGATCCTGGGAAACAAGCTCTGTCCACAGGTAAATACAATTCTCGTCTCACCCATCTGTCTCGTCTCATCTGTCTGTCTTTTCTCACCCATCTGTCTCGTCTCATCTGTCTGTCTTTTCTCACCCATCTGTCTCGTCTCACCCTTTCACCTGTCTCTCAGATAAAGATGTAACTTCCGATGAAGCTCCCACAGGTGAGTCACTTCCTGTCAGTGGAGCGTGGCGTTGGTGATGGTGATCATTTGATAATTTACTGACTGAGGTGTTCATATTTCAGAGAGCGTGAAATCTGTGTCCGCCGATGGACCTGGTGAGACTCTGCCACAGCCGTCACTCTCCAGCACACCCCAGTAGCACTGTTCACTTTTGCCTATCAGCATCACTGTAAAATTCTGTTGGTGTTCAGTTCGATTTTATTCATACAGCACCAACAGCTTCATATGAAAACACTTGGAAAGAAAGAAGTCACTGTGAAAAGTAAGAAACCTGCAGAACCTGCTAGAAATGTTTCAGCGAGTCCTGAAGCAGCGTCAATAAGCCTTACTGAACAGAAAGGTCTTAAAGCAGAGACTGTCGGTCTCCCTCACTGAAACTGAGAGCTGGTTCCACATGACAGCTGAAAGCTCTGCCTCCTGTTCTACTTTTAGAGAACCGAGGAACCTCCAGTGGGTCATTACTCTGAGAACCAAGAGTATATTTATTTTAATGTTGAACTACACTGTAAATGTTCAAACATGGACACATGGCTCTCAAAAAGCTACCAAAAAGATGGAACTGAAAACTTGATGTAGAAGCTGAAGAAGTTGTAAATGTGCTCAAATGTTCTTGTGTTTCAGGAACCATCCGTTTCAATTCAGGAGTCAATGGTGAGGAAAAATGCTCTTTTCACTCATTGACATTTCCATGAATTTGAAAATAGAGTATGTTGTTTACACATATTTTATACTTTAAAAGATTCTTTTGTTTTTGTTGACTTTAATATTCTTAATCTTTCAGCTCTTGGACCCAATCAAGTTGCTCAACCACCTGGTATGTTTTCAGTACTGTGGAGAACCCAGGACGGATGGATGGATGGTGTTAGATGATGGTTGGTCAGTTGGTCGGATGATGGTTGCTCGGTCAGATGATGGCCGGTTGGTCAGTTGGATGATGGTCAGTCAGTGGTCGGATGGTTGATCAGATGATGATCAGATGGTCCGTTGCTCAGTTGGATGATGGTCAGTCAGGTTATGATCGGTTGGTTGGTTGGTTGGTCGGTTGATGGTCAGGTGGTTGGTTGGTTGATTGGATGGTGGTCAGTCGGTTGGATGATGGTTGGTTGGTCGATCAGATGATGGTTGATTGATCAGATTGTAGGTTGGCTGATGGTCAGTTGGTGGTTGTTTGGTCAGATGATGGCCGGTTGCTTGGCCAGTTCGATGATGGCAAGTCAGATGATGATCAGTCGGTTGGTCAGTCACTTGATTGGATGGTGACTGGATGGTTGGTTGGTCAGATGATGGTCAGTCGGTTGGTCAGTCACTTGATTGGATGGTGACTGGATGGTTGGTTGGTCAGATGATGGTCAGTCGGTTGGTCAGTCACTTGATTGGATGGTGACTGGATGGTTGGTTGGTCAGATGATGGTCGGTCAGTCAGGTAATCATTTGGATGAGGTTAGGGTTAGGGTTAGCGGACGCTTTTGTCCAAAGCAAATTCACTCACAACCTCCTGATTGTGGGACGACCGCTGTCCTCACTCAGCCACAGCCTGGCTGCTTGGTCACTTGGATGATTTGTCAGTCAGTTGGTCGGATGATGGTCGGTCAGTGGATTGGATGATGGGCGGTTGGTTGGGTGATTAGTTGGATGATGGCTAGTTGGTCAGTCACTTGCTCAGTTGATGATGGTCAGGCGGCTGATTGGCTGATGGTTGGTCGGTTGGTTGCTCAGTTGATGATGGTCAGATTATGGTTGGTTGGTTGGTTGGTCAGATGGATTATGGTCAGCAAGCTGGTCAGATGATGATCGGTTGGTCAGTTGGTTATTTGATGTTTAGTCAGTTGGTCAGGATGATGGTCGGTCGGTTGGTTAGTCAATCAGTCGGTGGATGGATGGATGGATGTTTGGATGGATGCATGGGTGTTTATTTGATTGATTGATTGATTGATTGATTGATTGATTGATTGATTGATTTCAGATCCTGCTTTAGCAGCTGGGAACAGTGTGGAGGATGATGGTGAGACAGATATGATTATTATTCATTCCCCATAAATTCAAACATGATGTTCAGTTTTTGATCATCATTTCAGTATCAAGTGCAAAACGAGTCAAAGTGATTCTCTGAGTAATCTTTTTGTTATTTTTGGCCACTCATATGTATATTTCATGAATTTTTTCCAGTTGAGGTTTCATTAATTCAAGTTTGGCTCTGTTCATCCTTCACAGAAGAGCGGGACAACTCCGACGAAGGCGGGAAGAAAAGGCCGAGCCCTCGCTGGGCAAAGCCTCAGACCACCGCCCACACTGTGCGACGCCCCGCCCCCTCGCCACAGCCCATCATCCCTCAGCCCAGAGCTCTGATAAGGAGCCGAACATCCAAGAGACGGTCCAGGAACAACCGTCAGCAGATTTAAACATGATACGTCCCTCTGATTATTCTCAGTATGAAACTCACTCAGCATACCAGAAACGTATCTCTCTCTCTCTCTCTCTCTCTCTCACACACACACACACACACACACACACACACAGCCTCTCACTGGCGGTCTTGGCGGCTGTGGTCTGTCAAACTGGTGGACAGATGCTGCCTTACTACTCTACTGGATTGACCTCATGATTTCAACAGGTCTCTGAGAGTTTAAAAAACACAGATGTGTTTGTTTGCTCTTTTTTTAATTCTAATAAAGTGTATGTGAACATGACATATGAAATCTGAATTTCTAACGAGAGAGACAGAGAGGGAGGCAGACAGAGAGACAAGCTTTTGTGGGATTTTGAGTGTCTGCTCGACAATTGTGCTTTGAGTCACTGAAAATACAACTTTTGGGAAAAAAACTAACTCTGTGCAAACGGCTGAAAACTCTTCAGTCCTGATTAGATGACAGGAACACTGACTGTGGTTCAGGGTGTTTTTAATTCAGAATTGGTTTATTCTGAATTCAGTAATTCAGAATTCTATTCATGATCTCGGTGTTTTCTTGGGAAAAATGAAGGATGAACTCTCTGGCGCCGGGGTCTGTGCAGCGTTCTTATTGGACGAGACAGCCGTGAGGTACTGACATCTCCAGGGAGTAAACAGAGTTTTTCTCTCTTTCTTTCTGGGTTAACTTCAACGCTGAAGCTCTGAAGATGTCCTGGTTGTTCTGCTCCCGTCCATCCGCTCGTTTCATTATATCCAATTCTTCTACAACTGCCGCTGAACGAACCGTTTCCATACGAGTCAAAGCGTGGACTGCGGCACAGCCCAGGGAACTTTTTTCAACAGGGGGTGCTGAGAAAAAAATAGGGGGTGGGGCCAGACACACACACACACACACACACACACACACACACACAGGTACCAGGCCTAACATTGTGAGATGCTCTTGTGCCGACCGTGTTGCTGAACATCAACTATACATTAAAATCATCACAAAAACGCTGCCTGCTCAGCGGCAGAATAATAAAAAACACGTTTAACGCATGTTCAGGCCTGACAGGATTACTGCCGGCATCACATGACAGCCTGAGAGAAACTGATGTTTCAACAGGATTCAGCAGCCGATTCGTCGCGTCTGCTGACGGCACCACGATGAGGCAGTGCTCCGCGGCGCTGCAGCAGCGCTCAGAACTCTCCGGAGGAGCTGTGGCTCTGGGCCGGCAGGCTCCTTCAGCCACTCTCTGACCCGCTTTCAGTGAATCAGGAACTGGCAGCAAGATGATTTTATGACAGGATGATGCACAGAAATGTGCATTATGGTGATTTTCATAAAAACACTAAACTTGAGCTATCAAGTTTTACAGCTTCAAGGGAACAGGGAGGAGTCGTCTGGGAGTGGAAGGAGTCGGCTCTTCTCCGGGAGTCGAGCTGAAAGAGCCGACTCTCTGAAAAGCGCCTAACTTCCATCACTGCAAGAGCCTGCAGCGCGCTGCGGCAACATCACCCTTTGAAAGAATGCAGAGTGCAGATTAATTTTATTAAATTAAATTTATTTTACAGCTGTCATCAAATTGCATTTAATGGGGAAACATAGCTAAATTAATTATTTATAAAATAAAAGTAGGCATGTACTTTTTTTATTAAGGAAGTTTTTTCTACATTCACGACGGGGTGCTGCAGCGCCCTCCACACCCCGACTTCCCACGGCCATGGACTGCGGGCCGCCATCTTGGAATACTGCGTCATCACGGCGGCGCAGAACAACCCGAACGAAGTGGCCTCGTTAGCACGTAGTTCTGCTTCCAGAGGAGGATCAACCCGCCGGGCCGTTGGGATTCAAACTTAATTTGAATAAAGTTTTCAGGCGTTTCCATGGAGATTTTTAGAGCAGAGTGCAGCTTTATTCAGATTTATAGAGGAATAAAACGTCCCATGTAAACACACGGACTGCTCCTGGTCATGGTCCTGGTTCTGGTCCTGGTCCTGCTACTACTCCTGGTCATGGTCCTGGTTCTGGTCCTGGTCCTGCTACTACTCCTGGTCATGGTCCTGGTTCTGGTCCTGGTCCTGCTACTGCTCCTGGTCATGGTCCTGGTTCTGGTCCTGGTCCTGCTACTACTCCTGGTCATGGTCCTGGTTCTGCATGCCCCAGCCATGGTAAACAGTTGCTGTGCACATATTCCTGACCCTGGTACCAGTCTGTATTCTCCTTCTCCTGGTCCTGGTTTCAGTCCATATTCTCCTGCTCCTGGTTCTGGTCCTGGTCCTGGTTTCAGTCCATATTCTCCTGGTCCTGGTTCTGGTCCTGGTTCCAGTCCATCGTCATTCCTTTCCAGTCCTCCCCTCACTAATGTTCAGTGTGGAGTTCTCTGCAGCATCTGTGTCGTTTCATACAAACAGCGCCAACTAGTGACCAACATGAAAACTACATCATTTACAAAACGTTCTTTGTAGATGAGAAACTTTTCAAATGAAAATTAATTTTGTGTGTGTGTGTGTGTGTGTGTGTGTGTGTGTGTGTGTTCTTGTATTTCTATCCTTGTTGGGGCCAAATGTCCCCACAAGGATAGCAAAACGTGGAACGACGTGCCTTGTGGGGACCTTTTTCCGGTCCTAAGTAGGAGAAACAGTGTTTTCTTGACCATGTTGTTGTTACTGAAAAAAGTAAAAGTGCAAAAACATTTCTTTAGGGTTAGGCTTTGTTGTGGTGTGGGTTAGGGGACACCGTCGATTTGATAGGAATCTGGAATTCCAGAACGGAAGAATCCGGATCCGGAATTTGCAATTCTGGAATCTGGAATCTGGAATCTGGAATCCAGAACTGAAAATTCCGTTTCCGGTTTTTTCAATTCCGGAATCTCAATTCCGGATTTTGACCACTATGTTTTGAGCGCTAGAGAGCCATCAAAAGTTAGAAAACCATTTTAAAATTCAGTTTTCAAGTGGCTAACCCATGTTTTTCACCAAAATGACTCTAAATAAATCAGAGAACCCGGCCATGTGGGATTTTCACCCGAAATGCCAAAAATGTTGGGACGAGCCCCAAAACACACAAAACAGACAGTCACACCCCCACAAACGCGTGGGTGGGGGTCCCGCCGGTCCCCGAGGGGTCAAAAATTTCACGTTGGAAATTGACCCGACCGACCCTGAGGACAAAGAAAGCTCATCAGCCCGGATCAACGCTAGAGAGCGGGGGCCGATTGGTGAAGTCAAACATTTCTAGAGGTCCTGGAGAGATGACACCCCACCACACCTGTCAGGGACCTCCCCAGCTGTCAGTGGAAGCCAATCCCAGTCCTCTAGCTACTTCCTGGGCGGAGTTATCATTGCTTGACCGCATCTGGAATCCCATTCCAATCTGGAATCTGGAATCTGGAATCTGGAATCCCAACCTGGAATCTGGAATCTGGAATCTGGAATCCCAACCTGGAATCTGGAATCTGGAATCTGGAATCTGGAATCCCAACCTGGAATCTGGAATCTGGAATCTGGAATCTGGAATCCCAATCTGGAATCTGGAATCCCCTTCCAGATTGCGTCTTTGAAGCTCAAAGTGTTTGGATCAGCCCAAAAACACCCAAAACAGACAGTCACCGCCCCGAGAGACACGTGTGCGGGGTCGTTGCCAGTCCCCGAGGGGTCCCAAATTTCATGGTGGAAATTGACCCGACTGACCCTCAGGACACCCAAGGCTCATCCCCACCGATCCAACCACATAGACTATGGGCTGATTCATGAGGTCAAATTTTTATCCAGGGGGTAGAGAGATGACACCCCACCACACCTGTCAGGGACCTCCCCAGCTGTCAGTAGAAGCCAATCCCAGTCCTCTAGCTACTTCCTGGGCAGAGTTAGAGCAGATTCCAGATTTGGTCATTGGTTGACCTAATCTGGAATCCCCTTCCAGAATGTGACATCGATTTTTAAAAAGTGCAGGTAGACACTTGAAACTACAACCATTGCACTGCTGAGGCCCTAAGCTTTCATTTGATGCCAATCTCAGCCCTCTAGCTCCTTCCTGAGAGGAGTTATCATTGCTTGACCGAATCTGGAATCCCCTTCCAGATTGCGTTTTTGACCCTTAAGATTGCAGGTAGACACGTGAAACCACCACCATTGCACTGCTGAGGCCCTCAGCTATCATCTGAAGCCCAGCCCAGTCCTCTAGCTCCTGCCTGGGCGGAGTTATCATTGCTTGACCGAATCTGGAATCTGGAATCTGGAATCTGGAATCTGGAATCCCAATCTGGAATCTGGAATCCACTTCCAGATTGGGTCTTTGAAGCTCAAAGTGTTTGGATCAGCCCAAAAACACCCAATACAGACAGTCACCGCCCCGAGAGACACGTGTGCGGGGTCGTTGCCAGTCCCCGAGGGGTCCCAAATTTCATGGTGGAAATTGACCCGACTGACCCTCAGGACACCCAAGGCTCATCCCCACCGATCCAACCACATAGACTATGGGCTGATTCATGAGGTCAAATTTTTATCCAGGGGGTAGAGAGATGACACCCCACCACACCTGTCAGGGACCTCCCCAGCTGTCAGTAGAAGCCAATCCCAGTCCTCTAGCTACTTCCTGGGCAGAGTTAGAGCAGATTCCAGATTTGGTCATTGGTTGACCTAATCTGGAATCCCCTTCCAGAATAAGTCCTTGACCCTTAAATGTGGAGTTAAACACTTGAAACCACCACCATTGCACTGCTGAGGCTCTCAGCTATCATCTGAAGTCAATCCCAGCCCTCTAGCTCCTTCCCGGGCAAAGTTATAGCTGATTCCAGATTTGGTCATTGGTTGACGAAATCTGGAATTGCCTTCCAGAATGTGACATCGTTTTTTAAAAAGTTGCATTTAGACACTTGAAACCACCACCATTGCATTGCTGAGGTCCTAAGCTTTAATTTGACACCAATCTTACCACTGTAGCTCCTTCCTGAGCTGAGTTATAGCTGATTCCAGAAGCGGTCATTGGTTGACCGAATCTGGAATCCTTAGCCATGTTAGCTCCACATGCTAGGATGAGCCCAAAAACACCCAAAACAGACAGTCAGCAGCCCAAGAAATACGTGTATGGGGTTGTTGCCGGTCCCCGAGAGGTCCGAAATTTCACGGTGGAAATTGACCGAACCGACCCTCAGGACACCCAAGGCTCATCGCGTATCAACACATATCCAACTCCCATAACCCTAACCCTAATGTTGATGGAATTAGGGTTAGATTACCGTTGACCGCTAGGGTTACGAGGTTCCCAGAGGGCTGGAAATGCTCCTCATCAGCCTCCCAATCCATCCATATAGACTATGCGCTGATTCGTGAGGTCAAATTTTTACGCTAGGGTTAGAGATATGAAACCTCAACAGACCTGTCAGGGACCCCCCGGGGAGACGCATATCAAATTTGCATAACCCTAACCCTAATCGTTTGCGAACTAGGGCTCGATGACCTTTGACCCCTAGGGTCAAGTTGGTCCCAGAGGGCTGAAAATCCACACAGCGGCTCTCCCAGCACCCCCGATGAACCTCCCCGAGTTTCGTGCCAATCGGGCAAAGCGTTAATTTTCACCCCCTATGACAGACTACAGATCCTCTAGGGTTACTATGCCATCAGCCTCCCAATCCTCTCTGAAATGAGATTTCGCTGAAAAAAGTGAAAAAACATGATTTGAAGGAGATCCAAAGGTCCGATCGGGATGCCATCGCACACAACTGTCGGGGACCCCACTGGAAGTCAACTGTTCAAGCCACACCCTCCTAGCCCCTCCCCTTCCTGAGTTATTCAATTAAACGCGCTCCTGAGGTAAAAGGTCATTGGGCGGGGCTAGGAGGGCAGCAGAGGGATGAGGTCCTACATACAGGTCAGGGACCCCCCTGGGGGTCAGCTGTTAAAGCCACACCCTCCTAGCCCCTCCCCTTCCGGAGTTATTCAACTCCAAAGTCGTTAGCGGCGGCTAATGCTAAATGCAACAGCCATGCGGCTTGTGCACGTGCTGGAGGGATATCCTTTTACACACCCATCAGGGACCCTCCCGGGAGTCATGCATCCAAATCCCATCCTCCTAACCCTAATCGTTTAGGAGTTATTAAAGCTCAAAGTTAGGGTTAGCAGCTAACGGCTAATTTAAGCTCCTTCTCAATTTGCGCAGTAATTCTACGTGGTGGGCGGGGCTGCCCCATATCAAAGGGTGCCTAAGGTCACCACGCACCCTGTGTGCGAGTTTGAGCCGGCTAGCTATCACCGTTTGGGAGCTATTAACGAAAATAGCTAAATTAGCTCATTTTTTAGCCGCAAAACGTTAGCATTTGCCTATTTAACATACTTCTACATGTCCCGGGAGGCTGAAAATTTTACCACAGGTGCAGAAGGGGACCCCGAGGCAACCCTGAAAGTCTCAGCCCTCCAGCTATTACCGTTGATTTTTAAAAAATAAAAACGTGAAAACGCGAAATGCAGAAAGTAGCTTTTTTCGGGTATTTCCGTTTCAGCTACAACCACCGCAGCCGGCACACATCAGCGGGGTCTAGAGACGGTCATTTTGATGCCACTTTGACCTCGTTTGCTCAAGTATTTCAAAAATGGCGCACAAAATATGTTCGGTTAAGGCGTTTTTGAAAACGAGTGCCTTCAGCTCTCCTGAAAGACTTCCGGGTGGCCTAGAGGGCTGAGATCGCACACCGTGGATGTGCTGCCAGCCCCGATGCATGACCCCGAATTTCAGCTCCCTGGCTCAAGGCCTTATGGGAAAGGTCACCCCGTTGACCTTTGACCGATAGGGTCAGGAGGGTCGCACAGGGCTGAAACTTCTCACAATGGATACCCTGGCTCCCCCGATGCAGGTTCCCGAGTTTCGTGTCGATCGGTCAAAGCGTTGAGGGATTGTGCTATGATTCAGGCTTCATTTCGGGCCTTCTGCAGGGCAAGTGAAAACGGATGGATTTTTTTGGAAAAAAGTATTCTAGAGAGCTGAAACTTCACAGGGTGGATGCCCTGGAAGCCCCGATGCAGGATCTAGCGTTTTTTTGTCTCTAGCTCAATGCGTTGTTTTCACCCTCTGAGTTTCACCCTTAGAGTGATGAGGGGATCCCTGACCTCACATGAGGTATGTGTGCGGGGGTCCTGCCGGTCTCCGAGGGTCCCAAATTTCATGGTGGAAATTGACCCAACCGACCCTCAGGACACCCAGGGCTCATCCCCACGGATGCAACCATATAGATTATGTGCTGATTCATGAGGTCAAATTTTTCTGCTAGGGTTACAGAAATGACACCACAACACACCTGTCAGGCACCCCCCAGTGAGACACATATCCAACTTTCATAACCCTAGCCCTAATTGTCGGCGAACTAGGGTTGGATGACCTTTGACCCCTAGGGTCAAGATGGTCCCAGAGGGCTGAAAATCCACACAGCGGCTCTCCCAGCACCCCCGATGAAGCTCCCCGAGTTTCGTGCCAATCGGGCAAAGCGTTAATTTTCACCCCCTATGACAGACTACAGATCCTCTAGGGTTACTATGCCATCAGCCTCCCAATCCTCTCTGAAATGAGATTTCGCTGAAAAAAGTGAAAAAACATGATTTGAAGGAGATCCAAAGGTCCGATCGGGATGCCATCGCACACAAGTGTCGGGGACCCCACTGGAAGTCAACTGTTCAAGCCACACCCTCCTAGCCCCTCCCCTTCCGGAGTTATTCAATTAAACGCGCTCCTGAGGTAAAAGGTCATTGGGCGGGGCTAGGAGGGCAGCAGAGGGATGAGGTCCTACATACAGGTCAGGGACCCCCCAGGGAGTCAGCTGTTAAAGCCACACCCTCCTAGCCCCTCCCCTTCCAGAGTTATTCAACTCCGAAGTCGTTAGCGGCGGCTAATGCTAAATGCAACAACCACGCGGCTTCCTTATGCGCTGGAGGGATCCCCTTCCACACATCCATCAGGGACCCCCCCAGGAGTCATGCCTCCAACCCCCATCCTCCTAACCCTAATCGTTTAAGAGTTATTCAAGCTGGAAGTTAGGGTTAGCAGCTAACGGCTAATTTCTGCTCCCGCCCACTTTGTGCAGTAATTCCACGCGGTGGGCGGGGCTGCCCCATATCGATGGGTGCCTAAGGTCACCACACACCTTGTGTGCGAGTTTGAGCCGGCTAGCTGTCATCGTTTGGGAGCTATTAATGTAAATAGCGAAATTAGCTCCTATTTTAGCCACAAAACGTTAGCATTTGCCTATTTCACATACTTCTACATGTCCCGGAGGGCTGAAAATTTTATCACAGGTGTGGGATGGGACCCCGAGGACACCCTGAAAGTCTCAGCCCCCTGGCTATCACCGTTGATTTTTAAAAAATAAAAACGTGAAACGGCGAAATACAGAAACGTGCTTTTTTCGGGTATTTCCGTTTCAGCTACAACCACCACTGTCGGCACACATCAGCGGGGTGTAGAGACGGTCATTTTGATGCCACTTTGAGCTCGTTTGCTCAAGTATTTCAAAAATGGCGCACAAAATATGTTCGGTTAAGGCGTTTTTGAAAACGAGTGCCTTCAGCTCTCCTGAAAGACTTCCGGGTGGCCTAGAGGGCTGAGATCGCACACCGTGGATGTGCTGCCAGCCCCGATGCATGACAGCGAATTTCAGCTCCCTGGCTCAAGGCCTTATGGGAAAGGTCACCCCGTTGACCTTTGACCGATAGGGTCAGGAGGGTCGCACAGGGCTGAAACTTCTCACAGTGGATGTCCTGGCACCCCCGATGAACATACGTGAGCCTCGTGTCGATCGGTCAACGTTTAAATTTTGACCCCTGGGAGAGCTTGCAAATCCCCCAGACTCAGTGGGGCATCAGCCTCCCAATCCAACCATGTAGATTATACGCTGATTCATGAGGTCAAATTTTTCTGCTAGGGTTAGAGAAATGACACCACAACACACCTGTCAGGCACCCCCCAGGGAGACACATATCAATTTTTCATCACCGTAACCCTAATAGTCAGCAAACTAGGGTTAGATTACCTCTAACCCCTCGGGCTAGGAGGGTCATTATCCCAGCCCCCCTCCACACAAAGCTTAAAAAATAAGTACAAGTTCCAAACGCGGAAAATTCATAGCACTGAGTGGCCGAGTGGTCTAATGCTATGGCTTGCAACCAGTAGGTTGTGGGATCAAACCCCACGGGGGACATGCTTATTGTGGTGCATCTTGAGCAGTGGAGACTTAGTGTTACTGAGGCAAAGTGTTTTATTAAACTAACTTAGCCTAACCTTTCAGATTCCAGAATCTGTCATTGGATGACTAAATCTGGAATCCCCTTCCAGAATGTGACATCGTTTTTTAAAAAGTGCAGGTGGACACCTGAAAGGAACACCATTACACTCTTAAGGCCCTAAGCTGTCATTGGAAGCCAATAAAAACCCTGACTGGAGTTAGGGTCAAGGCTTAGGGCTTAGGGTTGCAATAGGGTTGACCAAAGACCCCTTACCATTTAAGTTAGACACTTGAAACCACTACCATTGTACTGCCAAGGCCCTAAGCTTTCATTTGATGCCAATCCCACACTTCTAGGGCCTTCCTGGACAAAGTTAGAGATTGTCACCAGAATGAAGCAAGCTGGCATTGCATTCCAGAAAGAGACATTGAAACCCAAAGTGTTTGGATCAGCCCAAAAACACCCAAAAACACCCAAAACCGACAGCCACCTTTCATAACCCTAGCCCTAATTGTTTGGAAACTAGGGTTAAATGACCTCTGACCCCAAGGGTTAGGAGGGTCATTATCCCAGCCCCCCTCCACACAAAGCTTAAAAAATAAGTACAAGTTCCAAACGCGAAAAATTCATGGCACTGAGTGGCTGAGTGGTCTTATGCTATGGCTTTCAACCCAACTTTTGTGGGATCAAATCCCACAGGGAACATGCTTATTGTGGTGAACGTCAAAGTTTTTCTTTAGGGGTCAGAGAGATGTCATCACAACATACCTGCTTTTTTGAGTATAGGGTTACAGTTAGGGTGTAGGGTTACCGAGTTAGGGTTACACATAGGGTTGACCATATAACCCTTAACATTGAAGTTAGACACTTGAAACTACCACCATTACACTCACAGGACGCTCAGCTTTCATTTGAAGCCAGTCCCACGCCTCTTGCTCCTTCCTGAGAGGAGTTATAGCAGATTCCAGAATGTGTCATTTGATGTCTAAATCTGGAATCCCCTTCCAGAAAATGACATCGATTTTTAAGAAGTGACTTGAGACTTGACACTGCAACCATTACACTGCTGAGGTCCTAAGCTTTCATTTGATGCTAATCCCAGCCATCTAGCTCCTTCCTGAGAGGAGTTATCATTGCTTGACCGAATCTGGAATCCCAATCTGGAATCTGGAATCTGGAATCTGGAATCCCAATCTGGAATCTGGATTCTGGAATCTGGAATCCCAATCTGGAATCTGGAATCTGGAATCTGGAATCTGGAATCCCCTTCCAGATTGCATCTTTGAAGCTCAAAGTGTTTGGATCACCCCAAAAACACCCAAAACAGACAGTCACCACCCCAACAGTTGTGTGTTTGGGGTTGTTGCCACTCCCCAAGGGGTCGCAAAATTCATGGTGGAAATTGACCCAACTGACCCTCAGGACACATAAGGCTCATCCCCCTGTATCCCACCATACAGTCTATGGGCTGATTCATGAGGTGAAATTTTTATGCAGGTTTACAGAGATGACATCATACCACACCTGTCAGGGACCCCCCCAGCTTTCATTTGAAGTAAATCCCACACCTCTAGCTCTTTCCTGAGCTCAGTTACAGCACCTTCCAGAATCGGTCAAGGCTTGACCAATCTGGAATCCCTATTCAAAATCTACAGTGTTGTAGTTGGACACTTGAAACCACTTCCATTGCACTGCTGAGGCCCTCAGCTTTCATTTGAAGTCATTGCCAGAGCTCTCGGTCCTTCCT
This sequence comes from Salarias fasciatus, assembly GCF_902148845.1. NCBI lineage: Eukaryota > Metazoa > Chordata > Actinopteri > Blenniiformes > Blenniidae > Salarias > Salarias fasciatus. The sequence goes on from NC_043765.1 coordinate 882,394, forward strand.
GAGCGGAGTTGGAGCTCGTTTTCAGAATGTTCAGTTCCGGAAACGGAATCTTCAGTTCCGGAAACGGAATCTTCAGTTCTGGAAACGGAATCTTCAGTTCTGGAATCTTTGGTAGAAAGGTCCTAGGCACTCAGAAACGGTGGCCAAGGGAGCCCGAGTCCCCTAACAGCAGTTTAAACCAACTCCCAGCTCTCTAGCATGTTCCTACGGCTCACAGTGGTAGATTGAACCAATTGTGGAACTATATTCCAGAAAACGACAGACAAATTGCTCCCCCTAGTGGTAAAATGGTGGTACTGCAACAAAAAAAAATAGGTGCTAGAGAGTCAAAAGACACATCACCGGACTGTAAAAAATCCCCCGAATTCACCTAGACGTCCTGTTTTTGTCTAGGACCCATGGTTAGGGAAATAAATGCCACATACACTTTCCGGGTATAAAATGGCAATGCCAGATATGTTGTAGAGCTCGCCAAGGCGATTCCAACGGTCCTACTCCCGTCGCTCAGAGACCCTCAGAACAAGACCTGGAATCCCCTAATTAGGGTTAGGGTTAGGGTTAGGGTCAGGGTTAGGGGCTAGACATGAATGGGAGTCAATGGATGGTCCCCACAAGGATAGAAATACAAGACTGAGCGTGTGTGTGTGTGTGTGTGTGTGTGTGTGTGTGTGTGTGTGTGTGTGCGTGTGTCAGGAAAACAGACGCTGCATCGCCTTCGTCACGCAGCAGCCATGGACCAATCAGTGAGGCTCATCTGAAAGACCCGCCTCCATCAGCTGTCTGTCAATAACATCACATTCTGATTGCCTGATGATTCTGTCACTCAACAGAATGACCTTTGAACCTTTAGGCTGTCATTAGTGAAGGGGCAGGCACGGCTCGCCCTGCTGCCCCTGACTGACTTTTACAAATGTGGTAACTGTTCTACACTTACATGGCGCTTTTCACCCTGCATGACAGCCCAAAGCGCTCCACACTGCAGCATCTCATTCACCCATTCATTCCATACTGGGTGGTGGTGAGCTGCTGCTGCAGCCACAGCTGCCCTGGGGGGGGCAGACTGACGGAGGCGAGGCTCCAATCGGCCCCTCCCACCACCAACCATTCACTCTCACTACCTTCATACTCGGCGAGGTGGGTGAAGTGTCTTGCCCAAGGACACAACAACAGTTTTACGCCTGCGGGAGCGGGGATCGAACCGCCAACCTTCCAGTTTGTCACATGCTCCACACTTTGCAGGAGATCTCTTCCTGTTTGCTCCACTTTTCAGTCGCTCTTTTACGCTTTTCACTTCCTTGCTTCCCAGAGCATTGGTGAATTTCAATCTGCTCCACATTCATTTATAATCCTTTATTTATTTGAATGTTGGGGGGTAAAGAGCAATCAGCTGGTTCACTGGTGATGACCAATCAGGTTAGTTGTTTACATTTAAAAGGAACACCGAGACGTATCGCAAAAGACTTCTCATTGATGGCCGCTGCCTGTCCAACTGACCTGTCTGAGAATGTTCAGCGTTTCTAATTTGGAATTGGTTTAATCCAGATTAAGCAATTCGGAATTATACTTATGAGTGTAGCCAGGTGGAGAATCAGGTCCTCAGGTTCACCACCAGGTGACTCTGTGGATTCAGGAATGACATTAGAGAGAAACAGGAAGAGCAGGAAGCTCCGCCCACCACAGCAGGAACCATCGCACTGCTGGAGCTCCGCGGTGGAGTGAAGGGGACGCCGGGACGAGTCTGAGCCCAGGCGCTCGGGCCAGGCGCTCGGGCCTGGAGTTCTGGCCGGGTTGTAACACTACTGAATGTGACCCTGTCAGGACTGAAGTGTTCCTGCAGTGACGGTTCCTGTTCCTGCAGCTGAGGCGTCAGCAGCTGCACTGCCCTGCAGGCTCTGCATGTTTTGGACAGTGGAAGTTTGGAAGGTTTCACTCTAGTTCCTTTGTCAATGTGTTCTGTGTCCCATGAGAACGGAGACTGATGTACAGATGTTTCTTTTCTTTTTTTATAGGGAGAGACCGCTTCAGATGTTCATGGACCTTTTATTGTTCATTGATTGATGTGCTTCTGTTCCTGTGGCAGGAGATCTGTGCCTAAAAGATTTCTGTCCTGTGGTGGATGGAGACGCCCAGCTGTCAATAATCAGAGAAAACTGGAAAAGAAACTGTAGAACAGATCACTCTGTACGTTTAAATGTCTTTAACACTGTTTTGTTTCTTGATGCTGAGCACTCGAGATTAAACATCCTGTCATATAAAGTCGTGTCCTGCGGATTATCATTTCACCCGGTCACATCACCTTGGTGATGACATGTGAAAAACCAAGGACTAACTCCTCCTTAGCGCTGGGGGCTGGTTGGACGGGGGACGGCCGCGGCATGTCACTGCCATCACACATCAGAGTTAAAGGAGAGACAAATCTCTCCATCAGCTTTGCTGCTGCAGGTTTCTACGACCCTCCAGCTTCATTCAGAGACGCTTCTGTCCAGAGCGACGTCCAACTCAAGCAAGAATTCAGACGTCAGGAAAACCTTCAGTGAGAGCAAAAAGTGCTTCAAGCGCGATTGGTCAAAGGTGCCCCCCCCCCCCCCCCCCCCCCCCCCCCCAATGTTTTTTTTCTTTCAACTTAACCAGTGCTAAGTAAGTGCTGGGCTTTGGACCACCTGACCTGTTCTTCCCCAAAGATGGGGCCGGATTAAGTCCCCTGGTGTTCTCTGAAGAAGTGAGTCTTCGGTTGTCTCTTAAAGCAGAACGGGACTCAGCAGAACCAGAGTCTGGGACTTTTCCACCATCTGGGAACAACAGAGGAGCAGAGTCTGGCTGGAGGTTCAGAGCTGAGCTGGACTGGAAGCTCCAGGTAGAGAGGAGACCTGGATCAGGGAGTCCAGATAGAGGTTCTGGATCTGGTCCTGGCTGCAGCTGGAAGCCAGTGAAGAGAGGAACAGGGGAGGACCTGAGCTCTGTGGGCTGGTTGAAGACCAGACCTGCTGCTGCATTCTGGGTCCTCTGGACCTGCAGGGAGTCCTGCCAGAAGAGACACCACCAGAGCCTGGACCACCAGAGCCTGGACCACCAGAGCCTGGACCACCAGAGCCTGGACCAGGAGCTGGGGGGCCTGTCGGGTCAGGAAGGGTCTGATATTCATAACGACAAGATGGAGCAGCTGAGGCCACATGAACCTTAAAGGTCAGCAGGTCAGGGTCACTTTTGAAAATGTCCTCGTTCTGCTTCTGTCCATCTGCTCTTTTCATTATGTCCATTCTTCTGAGGCTCCCGTTAAATAAATCATCTCCGTACAAGTCCAACCGCAGGCCGCCATCTTGGAGTACTGCATCATGGCGATGGATGAGCATGAGCAGAACGACCGCAGTATCCTAGAATTCTGAAGGATAATTAAACCAGCCCATTTATTTGGGTTTAAACTTCATTCTGAACAGTTCTCAGCTGTTTACGTGGTCATTTTAGAGCCGAATTAAGCCTTATAAACATGAATAAAGAGTCCCATGTAAATTCACTGACTGTGGACGCCATATTGGATGAGGACATGCTTCTCCTCCAGTGCATTGGCTTCTGTGGAATGAGCTCCTTACGCAGGTATGATGATCAGAATGTGCTGGACTCACTCTGTCTTAAAGCTGCATTAAGGCCTCAGTGTGCTCCCCCATCGCCGTGATGGCGTTCCTACGATGTCTACAGGCCTCAGTGTACTCCCCCGTCGCCGCTACGGCGTTCCTACGATGTCTACAGGCCTCAGTGTGCTCCCCCGTCACCGTGACGGCGTTCCTACGATGTCTACAGGCCTCAGTGTGCTCCCCCGTCACCGCCACGGCGTTCCTACGATGTCTACAGGCCTCAGTATGCTCCCCCGTCGCCGTGACGGCGTTCCTACGATGTCTACAGGCCTCAGTGTGCTCCCCCATCGCCGCCATGGCGTTCCTACGATGTCTACAGGCCTCAGTATGCTCCCCCGTCGCCGCCATGGCGTTCCTACGATGTCTACAGGCCTCAGTGTGCTCCCCCGTCGCCGTGATGGCGTTCCTACGATGTCTACAGGCCTCAGTGTGCTCCCCCGTCGCCGTGATGGCGTTCCTACGATGTCTACAGGCCTCAGTGTGCTCCCCCATCGCCGCCATGGCGTTCCTACGATGTCTACAGGCCTCAGTGTGCTCCCCCGTCACCGTGACGGCGTTCCTACGATGTCTACAGGCCTCAGTGTGCTCCCCCGTCGCCGCCATGGCGTCCCTACGCCAGCAACCCTACGCCGCTACTGAACATGTCCTGCTTCTGCGTCAAGGGAACGCCCTCCTCTGCCAAGCCGCCAGCAGTCACAACAACAATGCGGCTTCCGGAGCGTCGGCTTTACCTGGACATAGATCTGTAGACATAGATTTCTAGACCTACGTATCTAGACACACGCTGCATTTACCGAACATATATCTGCATATATGACATATCTGGACCCGGGCTGTGGAGGAGGACAGGCTGAGGGACCAGGAGGACATGTTGGTGAAACTAATGAGTTTTTGGACGATTAAAGCCGTTTGAGGAGCGGCTCTACACACAGCCCTATGCTAACAGTGCTAACACTGCTAACAGTACAGGGATGTGCGAAGCTCAATTTTGGATCTAAATTTCTCCCGAAGCTCTGTTCGGATCAGAAAAGCATTCCGGGTGAGTTCTACTTTATTCTATAAACAACACGAAAGCGGACCAATCACAGCCCTCGACGTTCACGTCACCACGCGTCGCCTCGACGCGAAGTCACTTTTTTCGGGAGGCGCACGTCAAGCCCCGGCGTAGCCCGTCGTAGCAACGCCGTGGCGGCGACGGGGGAGTATACTGAGGCCTTTAAGGAGTGTGCACGTTTCATGCAAAACAGCGGCCCCTGCAGGCCTTGGGCGTAACTGCAGTTCACTGAAACGCTGGTCCCTGTGGCGTGCGTCCATGTACGTGCACGGCAGAGGGGAGCTCCTTCCTGGCTCTGTTAGCAGCGCTGCAGTGACCTTTAACCTCTCCTCCTGGGGGGTCTGGTGGAGCTGCAGTGCTGGAAGCCGGTCTGGAAGATCCGTCCTCATCCTGCTCAGCTGTTGCTCGCTAAGCGTCTGGAGGAGGAATGGCGGACACAACGAAACCTAAGGAAGTCAGGCCAGCGGGAGGCGCATTACGTCACATCGTCTCCAATTCTCCCCAAAAAATTCTGGTGCGGACCCGGCACTGCGACTTTCAAGAGACAGTTAGCGCTGTTAGCGGTGCTCACAATGAATATGTCAGGGACGTTCTACACATCACGGAATATTTGGAACATATTTATGGTGGAAAATAAGTATTTTTAAAGTTGAAAAACTCCTTAATGCACCTTTACCTGGACTGTTGGGTTCTGCTGAAGTACCGCATTAGATGAGGCAGCAGGTGGAAGTCAGAACAGACCGTCCAGAATAAAGACACGAGCTTCCTCTGCTCGCTCTCTGTTGCGCCCAGTGCCCCTCCGGCCACATGGGGGCGCTTTGGGCTGGTTTTGGGTTTTGTTTGCTCATTTTTGCATGTCCTGTCTTCCTGTTTTCTGTCCGCCCTCTTGTTCTCCTGCCTCCCTGCTTACCGCCCTAACGGGGATCAGCCCTGCTCATAGATATCATATAAAAACTAGATGCCTTAAGGCGGAGTCAGCAACGTCGTTCACTGGCGGCCATCTTAGGACAGTGGACCACTCTGGGGCGCTCTGTGTAATCTCAGGGAAGGTGAGTGATTTACACTAATTAAAATACTCAACTCACTGAATTCTTCATGGATTTACAGACATTACTAACGTTACGTTGCTATGATGCAGACGAAATTTTAATATCACAACTTTTCTTTTTGCATGCAGTTAAATGCCTACATGTCTGACGTTTGTAACAAACCAAGTCGTTTGAAAATCGGAAAGCGGCCCTGTACCAAGATGGCCGCCATGTGACGACGTTAGTCCCCATTGGGTTACAGCGCGCATGAGCCGTCTAGTGTTTCTATATATATCTATGGCCTGCTCCCTGGGGTGTGGCGTCGGCCCGTTGTGGGTCTGCCTGCGCCTCAGCTCAGGTGAGGTGTTTAGAATCAAGGAGTTTTGGATCAACCTGGCTGCCTGTGTGGCTCCTTCCACCTCGCACTGTGACCACTTCAGTCCGTCAAGCTCTCGCTCAAGTTGTTTCAGATCTTAAGAGGTGTTTCACTGGGGCATATTTGGCTTTTGCAAGAATTCACTCACTTTACAACTTTCCACCGGTTTGAGTTCATAGCAAACAACAGAGGTGTGTTTTTCAAGATATTTTAGAAGGAAAACAAAGTTTATTCATCCTCAATGATGAGAATATTAAAGGGGCTGTATCCTGCAAAATTCACTTTTTGTATGTTTTAACCTTGTTATATATCAGTGGCGGACCGTGCATTTCACACTAAGGCCTTCAGAACAGATCCGCCTGAACCAATCCACCTCTCAATAACTATTTTGTCTACAAAAAAAAAATCTTATTATGCAGATATGCACATAAAGAGTTGTTGCTCAGCAGATAGATACTTGTGCAGCCAGAATAAATGCCTTTGCTGAAGAGCACAAGTCTCCTACTACATCTGTGCACATACAATGAGCATCAACAACTTAATAAAACAGCAATATTATTTAGGAAAAGAGGAACATTTTACTCACCAAAATCCCGATTATTTTAAAACAAAATCCATCCTCCTTTCCTTCCTCAAAAACAGTTCAGCTGCTCTGTCATATAGATTATCCGTGTTTCAGTTCCATAAAGCCAGGGCTGAAAGTCCAGCTGCCCTGTGGGATTTCTGGCCACAGTTTTATTTCTCTTCAGGTCTTCTTCTTCTTCTTCTTTGGAATAATTGAGGTAGGCGACCAACAACGTAGGTGCATAGCGCCCCCTACTGTATCTCTTGGTGAATGTAAATCAGAGGGCCTGGATCTGCTGTTGTTAGAAGCTAGAAGGCGCTGAGTCGCCAACTCGAAATCTGATTGGTTGAAGCAACTGTCTGATTGACGCTTCACTTTACTTCACTGCGCCATCAGAACGGACAGTGAAGGCCTCGGGCAGATTTCTTTGACCCTAGCAACAGATGATGCCTGAAATCTGATTGGTTAAATGATTTAATATGAAAAAAACATGTCTGGAAGCAGCGCAGCCACGGGAAATCTATGAAAGGAACCAGAACATACCGTTTGGAATCACTTATTAATTATTTATGGACAAAATATAATTTACATCAGTCAATTTTTAGGCCAGCAGAGAAGGCTTTTCAGGCCCTGACGGCCCACCACTGTTATATAGTTATGTTGTCACCAAAAACTCCCCAAAGCGGTTTTTCCCTTGGTGCCTGTGTGTTTGAGCTTTCCTGGTGTTGCTGCTCAGAGAGGCAGCCCCTCCCACATAGGGTGGCCATTCCACAACACCAAAAAGGAGGTCAGGTCAGGTCGGGGGGGGGGGGGCCTATGTTCATAGGAAAAAATAATATTCCTGAGAAGGTGAATTTTTTCACAATATTTGTATTTATTCAAAACATTTCTAAGTGTAGTGCAAAAAAAACTACAACTTTTTTTATGTAAAGAATAAATGTGCACGCCAGACTTTACAAAGTTCTGCAGCAGATATCTGGTCATCTTCAGGTGACTTTGCGTCCTGAAGATAATGACTGGAGGTTGGAGGCTCCTGCAGCCGGTCTGTTGCATCGGTGCTTCTCTGTGCCGCCTGGCCGCCTTTCCTTGGTGCTAATGTCAGCATCACATCCACACAGTGTGCAGCAAGCATGTGAATCGCCTTTGCTGATCTTGCTAATAAATGCTGCTCTTTGACCTCTGAGTTGAATGATGTCAGTCTTTTAGCATGTTGACGTCCAACCAGATGGCAGCTAGCACACGGGAGCAGGGGCGGCTTGTCTACATTTTTCAACCAATGAGAAACCAGAGAATTGAGTGACATTGCTATTAGCCAATCATTTTTAACCCCGTTTCTTTTTTTTAACCAAAAGTCTTACCCCATTGGACGAGATGCAGTGTTGCATTCAGGTGCAACTCTAAAAAGGAGGACAAATGAGCGTCCGGCTTGAGGCTGCGGAGGACGCTGACAAGGCGTTTGAAATCCGGACTGTCCGGGATTAATCCGGACGTATGGCCACCCTACTCCCGCACCCGTTTTTTTTTTTTTTTTCAAAATCTTAATTGAAAAAATAGGCATACAGACAAACAATTGTATAAAAAAACAAATTTCAGAGCTTACATCATAACAACTGTATATTGAAGATATAACAGGATAAGAAAACATAAAATTGCAAATTAAAAGAAAATTAAGGCGTAAACTATCTAACCGGGGTGACTGAAAGTAAATCTTTGAAGTACAGCAGTGTTCGCTCGCTCTTCTTATTTTTTGTCAACTGTAGAGTGGTTATATAAAAGTTTAATTCAGCAGTAAAAACAGTGAAGTTTGGACGGGACCTGGAGAACTTCATCTTATGTATGTGGAACTTCCCCATCAAAATCACAAGATTTGTTATAAAACACATGGGCTTGTCATCAAATTCAAAATGTGAAACAACATCTTTGGGCCTGATTGTGATGGATTGTCTGGTTTTATTACAGATACATTTCTCCATGTCCCTCCAGAATACAGAAGATGATTGGCAAACACAAAACGAAGGAAGGGTCGTCTCTGGCTCTTCTCCACAAAAACTGCACATTACGTCCACTTCAGCAAACCTGGAAAGTAGTTTGTTACAAGGATAAATATAATGTATGATTTTAAAATGAACTTCTCTAATCTTGTTCGAAATGCAAAATTGAGAGGGACACCACCATGTTTTTCGCCAGTTTATCCGGACCAACTGTGAATCCCAAAACATTTTTCCTCTGGGCAAAGTCCTGCTTTGTTTCTGTCATGATTTCCTTTTGTGTTTGTTTGTACATTTTCTGTCTTTTATGTCAATCCCCTCGACCTCTGGAGAAGGTGTTTGAACATTAACATTTTGTAACTTAAGTGAGATTTCATTAAACTCATCATACCAATGGGAATAGCCTTTACAGTAGAAACAAATTCTCCGTATTTAATAGGTAAGATTTTAGCTTTTAAGAAGTCCTCGTAACTATAAAGATTTCCATTTTCATCAAACAAGGCTGCCACAAAGACTATGCCCCTCTCAATCCATCTCTCTTTATAGACACTTCTGTTCATTGTAATATGTCCACTGTTCCAGAGTATTTCCTTGTGAGGAGAAAAATTGTGAACATAACATAATTCCCAGGAGAGTAAAGCCTGTTGGTGAAACTTTGACAGTTTTAGTGGTAATTTAGAAACGGTGTAATTGCAGCTCATAAGAAACTCCAAGCCTCCAACTTTCTTCAATATGTTGCGACTCTGGTGGAGCCAAACGTTTTTTGAGCCATTTAACTTTAAAGGCAGAATTTAATTGAAAAAAATTCAAAATTTCTAGACCGCCTTCTGCCCTCTCTGACTCGAGAATTTCTTTCTTTAGGTTGTGGTGTCTGTTCTTCCAAACAAAACTGATGAATAAAGTATTGATTTCCTTACAGAGAGCATCCTTAAGAAAAAGAGAGAGCAGGATATACAAACCGAGATACACCTTCAGCTTTTGATAATAACACTCTCCCAACAATGGAGAGCTCTCTCTGCAGCCACACACTCAAAATCACCTTCGTTTTTTTAATTTTTGGTAGAAAATTAAGTTGTTGTCTAAGATTCATATCTGTTGTAATTTGGATTCCCAGATATTTGACTGTTTGTTTGACAGGGATATCAAGCATCAGCTGTTCATCAGTGTGATATAGACATAAAATTTCGCTCTTATTGATATTAAGCTGAAGACCTGACGCCTCAGAAAATTCACCAGTTGCTTGTAGTGCAATTTGTATCTGTGTTTTATCCTTTAGAAATAAAACCGTGTCATCAGCAAGCTGAGACATTTTTACTTCTCTATTGAAGACTGTTAAGCCTTGAATATTTGGGTTGAACGAAATATTTAAAAATAGAAGTTGTGCAACAACCAAAAACAAAAACACAGGAAATGGGGCGACCTTGGCGTACACCTCTTGAGATAGAAAACCTTTTAGACATTCTGGGATATAAAATAATTGAACTATTTATGTCTTTGTAGAACATGTAAATGATATTAATAAATGGATTACCAAAACCAAAAATTGTCAGAGAATCTATAATGAAAGAGTGTTCAATCGAATCAAATGCCTTGTAGAAGTCCAAGAAGACCATGACTGCATTGTTCATATCATCTGAATAGTCAATAGATCCAGAATTAATCTAGTATTGGAACTAATATGGCGTTTTGCCATGAAGCCATTTTGGTTTTCACTTATTACCTCATCCAAATTCTTTTTTAAACATTTAGCATAAACCTGTGCTAAAATTTTGTAATCTATATTTAAAAGTGAAACAGGCCTCCAATTTTCAATTATTAAAGTATCTTTACCCGGTTTAGGAATCAATGTTATCAAGCCTTGCTTCATGGTTGTCGTCATTTCTTGTCTTTTTATGCATTCATTGTACATGAATAAAAGATGATCTTTAGAGTCCCAGAAACAGAGATAAAATTCCGCTGTGAGGCCACCACCTCCAGGTGATTTTCTTAGCTTCACAGATTGCACAGCCTCTTGAATTTCTGAAGCTAAAAGCTCGACTTCACATGACTCTTTATAGTTTTCTGAAATCAAAGGTGTAAAGTGTTTTATGTGTCTTATAAATGTGTCACATTTTGCTTGATTGAATCCAGATGTATAGAAATTGCTGTAAAATGAGGTGATGTAAGTAGAGATATTTTGAGGGTCAGAACATATGGTGTCATTTATATTTAGAGAAGAAACATTATTTCTCTTTCTGTTCCTTTTCTCTAAGGCAAAAAAAAAAAGAAGCTGGAATTTCTTTCACCTTCTTCTAACCATTGAGCTCTGGATCTGATGAAGGCACCTTCAGCTAAATTTACATACATTCTATCAAGCTCTTCACTAAGGTTCTTTAGTAATATTAATTCTTCCTCAGATAAATTGTGATTGGAATATAGATATTGCAATTGACTCGGTAGAGAATTCATTTTGTCAGACTTTTGCTTTTTTACTTCTTTGCTGCGTTTAATTGCGACTTCTCTAATTTTAAATTTAAAGAATTCCCACTTTTGGATTGGATCCAATTCTTTTCTATTAAATATGTCTTTAGCGAGTAAATCTGTGCCTTCTTTGAATTTTTTATCATCTAATAAATTATTATTTAGTTTCCAATAACCTCTTATGTTTGATTTTTCCTGAGATCCGCTCAATCTTAGACATATTAATTTATGGTCAGACAATGGAGCATAGGAATGAGAAATATCTGCAACAAACTGTAAACACTGCGATGACATCAACCAAAGGCCAATTCTCGACTGTAAACCCCTGCTGGAGTTACACCATGTGTCGTCCGTGACATCAGGGTTCAAAAATCTCCACACATCTGGAAGCAGATAATGATCACATAGAAATGACGTCGGTTTAAAGCCCAATAATGCTGCAATTCTTGGAGGATGTCGGTCAGTATACTCATCTGGAGCATCATTAAAGTCTCCACCTAAGATAATAACAGAGTCTTTATATTCATCCTTCAAGACATCCAACTTTAAAGGAAGTCCAGACAACGTGTCCTTGGCTTGAGCTGCTCTGTTTGGTCCATAAACATTCCAGATAATAAACAGCAAATTGTCAACCTTCAAAATTAAAACAATCCACCGTCCTTCATTTGAAACTGCATATTCCAAAATATCTCCATTACATCTGTTTAGCAGTATTGCAACTCCAGCTGAATGATTTGAGCCATGAGAAAAATATATTAACATCTCCCCATTGGGATTCCAGAATGTTTCATCTTCAACACCTGAATGAGCTTCTTGTAAAAAAAAAAGAATATCAGCATTGCAATTTCTGCCAAATAAAAAAACGGCCTTCCTTTTTATGTTGTCACGTAAACCCCTTATATTAATAGAACATAAATTCAGTGCCTTAAAACTACAATTGAACCTACTTAACAAAAAGTGATCTGATGCCTGAACAAATACACACTATACTATAACAAGAAATACAAATGAGATACTTACTTACAAACCTTGAACCTCAACTATAAGTACCTTTTCCTTCATGTAAACATTCTAAACCAAACATTATCAACCACTGCTTCCTGTCATCTCGTTGGTCAAACTTCTTTGTGACAAACCTTAATGAGTCACTTTTTTCCTTCGGACCTGGAAAACCGGCACGCTTCCCTTGTTTTCTGGCTGCCTCCACAGGCGGCCACAGCCGGATCCTTGCCGACCTTCCAGCGTGTCAAATCCTCCTTGAAGATCAGCTTCCTCTCTTTCAAGATCTCACTTTCGCGAGAGACTCTCCAGAGCTTGTTTCTGAAACTTCTCATCGTGAGCTGAATGGTGACAGGGCGGCGTGCGTTGTCTCGGGGTGATCCCACTCTGTGCTCCGGTCAACAAGAAAGCCGATCTTCTCCTTGTCCTCGGGCACAAGCTCCGCAACAAGCTTCGTGATGTCGGCTCTGATGTTTTCCGCCGGTGTTTCCCTCATCCCGTACAGTCGTAAGTTCCAGCGCCGACTGTATCGCTCAGCATCATCACTCCGCTGCTGCAGTTTGTGGATTTGTTCCGATCACTCCTTCTCATGCGTCTCATTCGTTTGAACTGGGATTTCCACTCCTTTCAGCTGGTCACATCATTCTGTAATGGCATCGGTGTTCTTGGACGGTTTTTGTTCAAGAGCGGTGAAGCGATTCGCTAATTCCATCACCGCTTTCAGGATGTCTTCATTTGAAGTGCCTTTAGCATCAACATCTTTAGAGCGTTGTCTTTTCGGGTCCGGGCTCTTTGACGGTGTTTCGGGCGTTGTGTTAAATCAGACATTTCTTCAGAGCTTTGCCCATGTTCAAATAAAGAGGTCAGTTCCTTGTTTTTAGCTCCTCTTTTCGCCATGTTGATCTCGCTTTAGCTAACTATTGAGCTGGAAGCTAACAGCTACTTTCCGAGTCTTCTTACAAGAAACTTATCTTCAGACGCTTTCTTTTCTCCTGGTACTTCGATCCTCCTTACCTTCACATACAAGCAGCGGTAATAATCTTTGGTCTAATTGTCTTTTTATTGTGCTACATCTTATAGTATCGGAGCTCCTCACAACCCAACTGCGCTGGCCGCCATCTTGAATCGCCACTCCTGCACCCGTGAAAAGGCTGTTTCCCATGTTGACGTCACACGGTGAAGATGGCTCCCCTGAGCCCCCCCCCCCCCCCCCCGCAGGCCTCAGCAATCAGCGTTGCCGCTTTTTTCTAACTCTGATTACGGAGATAAACTTTAACCATCGTCTGAAAGCAACAGTCAAGCAAGAGCAAGAGTCTGAAGGGTCTGGAGGGTCTGGAGGGTCTGGAGGGTCTGGAGGGTCTGGAGGGTCTGAAGGGTCTGGAGGGTCTGGAGGGTCTGGAGGGTCTGAAGGGTCTGGAGGGTCTGGAGGGTCTGGAGGGTCTGGAGGGTCTGGAGGGTCTGGAGGGTCTGAAGGGTCTGGAGGGTCTGGAGGGTC